>NC_052152.1:195821042-196062057 GCF_902713615.1 Scyliorhinus canicula
CCCTTAAGTGGAGTCTGTGGTTTCCTCCAGTTTCCTCCCACAGTCCAAAGACGTGCAGGTTAGGTGGATTGGCCATGCTCAATTGGCCTTAGTGTCCAAAGGGGTTGGATGGGGTTGCTGGGTTATGGGTATGGGGTGGTGTTGTGGGCTTAAATGGGGTGCTCTTTCCAAGGGCCAGTGCAGGCTCGATGGGCCGAATGGCCTCCTTCTGCACTGTAAATTCTATGTTCTATGTTCTCCCAGATTAGGTCGATCCTTTTTAAGAAAAAGGTGAAGTTCGGACTGTTGTATCCGGCCCGTCTCTGGGTCACGTACGAGGATCAGCACTTTTATTCCGAGTTGCCTGAGTTCGCGCTGGACTTCGTGAAAAGGAAAGGACTGGTGGTGGACTGAGAACTTTAGAACTTTGCTGCAACGTTCATGTTTTTTTTTCTTTTTGTTTCTCTGTTCGTTAAAAAAAAAGTTTGTCGTTTTTCGCTTTGTGGAAGCTGTTTGTAATGCCTTCTGTATTGATTTGGGACCAGTGGCAGAGCTGAGTGAGTTAAGGTTTTCATTTGCACTGTTGGGGGAGGGAGGTGTGCTTGTTTAGATTTTGTTTTTTTTTTTAATCGGGCAATTGTGTGGTGATTGTTTGATGTTGGAGTATGTTTGTATGAGCGGGGGGAACAATAGGTGGGAGACTATCCAGCGCCAGGGATGGGGGCCACCAAGCTAGCTGGGATGGGCTAGCTCACGGAAGCACAGTGGGGGGGGGGGGGGTGCATATGTTCGGTTTATCAAAGGGGCTGGGTTACAGAGTGTTGTTACTGGAGGGGGGGAGGGGGGGAAATGTTCTGCTGCTGAGGGAGGGACTTGGGCTAAGGGACAGAGAGGAGATTGGGGGCGGAGGCTGCCTGGGGGCGGGCCGGTGGAGGTGCGGAGCATGGGCTGGAGGCGGGCCCAAAAAAGGGGATGGCTGATCAGCGAAGGGGGGGGGGGGGCAATGAACCCCCGAACTAGGCTGATCACCTGGAATGTTCGAGGGTTAAATGGGCCGTTCAAGAGGGCACGTGTGTTCGTGCATCTTAGGGGACTGAAGGTGGACGTGGTAATGTTGCAGGAGACGACCTTAGAGTAACTGACCAGATTAGATTGAGGAAAGGCTGGGTCAGTCAGGTATTTCACTTGGGACTGGATTCAAAGACTAGAGGGGTCGCGATCCTGATCAATAAGCGGGTGGTGTTTGAGGCGGGTAGAATAGTTTTGGATGTGGGAGGTTGGTACATTGTAATCAGTGGGAAAATGGAAGGGGGTGCAGGTGGTATTAGTAAATGTATATGCACCAAATTGGGATGGTGTGGAGTTTATAAAGAGGATGCTGGGGAAGATACTGGACCTGGACTCGCACAGGTTGGTCATGGGAGGGGACTTCAACACAGTTATTGACCCTGGCTTGGACCGATCAAGCTCAAAAACGGGCAGGGTGCCAGCAATGGCAAAGGAACTAAAAGGGTTCATGGAGCAGATGGGGGGGGGGGGGGGGGGGGGGGGGGGGGGGGGGGGTGGATCCATGGAGATTTGGGTGGCCGAGTGTGAAGGAGTTCTCCTTCTACTCACACTGCATAAAGTGCATGATCGTGATACGGGCCCATAGGGAGAAGGTGGACAGGGCAGAGACGGACCGACTGGTAAAGGAAATATTACAGATCGATAGGAGGTATGCAGAGGCCCCAGAGGCAGGGCCTTTAAGGGAACGGCGGAGGCTACAGGCGGAGTTCGGCTTGTTAACTACAGGGAGGGCGGTTGAGCAGCTGAGAAAGGCGAGGGAGGCGATCTACGAGTATGGAGAGAAGGCCAGCAGAATGCTTGCACAGCAGCTTAGAAAGAGGGAAGCAGCCAGGGAGGTAGGGAAAGTAAATGACGGTGATGGGAACCTGGTTGGAGATTCAGCAGGGATGAATAAGGTGTTTAGGAATTTCTACAGTCGGCTGTACAGGTCGGAACCCCCTACAGGGCCGGAGGGGATGAGGCTTTCTTGGGGGGGGCTGAATTTCCCAAAGGTGGATGGGGTGCTGGTAGAAGAGCTGGGGGCCCCGATGGGGTTGGAAGAGATAGTGGAGGGTCTGAAGGCCATGCAGGTGGGTAAACAGCATGGTGGCGCAGTGGTTAGCATTGCTGCCTCATGGCGCTGAGGTCTCAGGTTCGATCCCGGCTCTGGATCGCTGCCCGTGTGGAATTTGCACATTCTCCCCGTGTTTGCGTGGGTTTTGCCCCCACAACCCAAAGATGTGCAGGGTAGGTGGATTGGCCATGCTAAATTGCCCCTTAATTTGAAAAAATGAATTGGGTACTCTAATTTTTTTTTTTCAAATGTGATCATAAGGCCCCCGGAAGGTAGGGAGGTGGAGGTAGTGATCGCAATGGATGCAGAAAAGGCTTTTGATTGGGTAGAATGGGATCATCTGTGGGAGGTACTGGACCGGTTCGGATTTGGGCGGGGCTTTATTGACTGGGTCAGGTTGCTGTATCAGGCACCTGTGGCACGTACGGATGAATAGGACAACATCGGACCATTTTATACTGCACCGGAGGACGAGACAGGGATGCCCCCTCTCCCCACTGTTGTTCGCGCTAGCTATAGAGCCGTTGGCAATTGCTCTGAGAGCCTCAAGAGGCTGGAAGGGGCTGGTCCGGGGTGGGGTGGAGCACAGAGTCTCACTCTATACAGACGACCTGCTTCTGTATGTATCCAACCCATTAGACGGGATTGAAGAAATCATGAGGATTCATGGGGAATTTGGCCGGTTTTCGGGGTATAAGCTAAATATGGGGAAAAGTGAGATGTTTGCGGTCCAGGCGAGGGGACAGGAGAGGCGATTGGGGGAGCTGACGTTTAGATTAGTAAAGGGAAGCTTTAGGTACCTAGGCATTCAAGTGGCGCGGGAATTTGACCGGCTGCATAAATTAAATCTGGCCCGACTAGTAGACCAAATGAAGGACGATTTTCGGAGATGGGATGCGCTCCTGTTGTCATTAGCTGGGAGGGTGCAGACAGTGAAGGTGACGGTGCTCCCGAGATTCCTGTTCGTGTTTCAATGTCTCCCCATCTTTATTCCGTGGTCCTTTTTTAAACGGGTCAACAAAGTGATCTCTGGCTTTGTTTGGGCGGGCAAGACCCCGCGAGTAAGGAAGGTAATGCTTGAGCGGATTCGGGGAGAGGGTGGGCTGGCGTAACTAATACTGGGCACCGAATATAGCCATGATCAGGAAGTGGGTGGTGGGGGAGGGGTCAGCATGGGAGCGTATGGAGGCGGCTTCATGCAAGGGCACCAGTTTGGGGGCATTGGTAACGGCACCTCTGCTGTTCCCGCCGGCACGGTACTCCACCAGCCCCGTGGTGGTGGCGGCCCTGAGAGTCTGGGGGCAATGGAGGAGACATGTGGGAGCAGAGGGAGCTTGGGCCTGGTCCCTAATCTGTAATAATCACCGGTTTGCCCCAGGAAGTATGGATGGGGGAGTTCCAGATATGGCGGAGAGCAGGGATTGAGGGGATGGTGGATATGTTTATAGAGGGGAGCTTTCAGAGTTTGAGGGCGCTGGAGGAGAAGTTTGGGTTGGCGAGGGGAAACAAAGTCAGGTATCTGCAGGTGCGGAACTTCCTACGTAAACAGGTGTCAAACTTCCCACTCCTACCACTAAGGGGGATTCAGGACAGGGTAGTTTCCAGAGGGTCGGTAGGAGAAGGGAACGTCTCAGACATTTACAAGGAACCTATGGGGTCAGAGGAGACGCAGACCGAGGAGCTGAGCGTCAGTGGGAGGAGGAGCTGGGAGAAGAGATAGAGGATGGACTATGGCGGACGCATTGAGTAGAGTCAACGCGTCTGCAACATGTGCCAGGCTCAGCCTGATACAATTTAAGATCGTTCATCGGGCCCACATGGCAGTGGCCCGGATGAGCAGATTCTTTGGGGTAGAAGACAGGTGTGCAAAATGTGCGGAAGGGCCAGCGAACCATATCCACATGTTCTGGACATGTCCAAAGCTTAGGGGATACTGGCAGGGGTTTGCAGATGTCAAGTCCACAGTGTTAAAAACATGGGTGGCGCCGAGTCCAGAGGTGGCGATTTTCGGGGTGTCGCAGGATCCGGGAATCCAGGAGGAGAAAGAGGCAGACGTTCTGGCCTTTGCTTCCCTGGTAGCCCAGAGACGGATACTATTAGCTTGGAGGGACTCAAAGCCCCCGAAGTCGGAGCCATGGATATTGGACATGGCTAGCTTTCTCTGTTTGGAGAAAATCAAGGTCGCCTTGAGAGAGTCACTGTTCGTGTTCACCTGGAAATGGCAACCGTTCGCCGACTTCTTCGCGGAAAATTAATCGTCAGCAGAAGGGGGGGGGGGGGGGGGGGTGTAGTTTAGCTTAGAGGAGGGGGTTAATAAATGTGGGACCTATAAGGGAGGGAGACGGCTTTTGCACTATTTTTATAGTTCCATGTACATTGTTTATTGTGTTGTTGTTATAATACCAAAAAATACCTCAATAAAATATTTATTGAAAAAAAGACTAGCAATCCTACGGTGAGTAACTCACCTCCTGACCCCCATAGCCTGTTCACCATCTGCAAGACGCAAGTCAGGAGTGGAATGGAATGCTCTCCACTTGCCTGGATGAGTGCAGCTCCAACAACACTCAAGAAGCTCAACACCATCCAGGACAAAGCAGCCCCGCTTGATTAGTCCCCCTTCTTCAAACATTCAAACCCTCCACCACCGACAAACAGTGGCAGCCGTGTGTACCATCTCCAAGATGCATTGCAGTAACTCACCAAGGTTCCTTAGACAACGCCTTCCAAACCCCAGAACCACTAACATCTAGAAGGACAAGAGCAGCAGGTACCTGGGAACCCCACCACACCCCGACTAGAAAATACATTGCCGCTCCTTCACTATCGCTGGAACTGCCTCCCTAACAGCACAGTTGGTGTACCTACACCTCAAGGACTGCAACGGTTGAAGAAGGCAGCACACCACCACCTTCTGAAGGGCAACTAGGGATGGGCAAAAATTCCTGGCCTAACCAGCGATGCCCACATCCCGTAAATGAATATAAAAGAAGGTTGTGAGAGGTCATATGCTTCCTAAAGCGTCAGACCCAAATTGGTTGGTTAGACCCATGGAAAAATGGAAATTATTGAAATTGTCACAGATTAATTGCTTATCATCAATCCTTTAAATTCCTCATTCAAACACACAAACCCTTCTTGAACAATGCATTTAAGGAGTGTTAGTGACGACACAGATCAGTTTGAATTACATGGTGCGTCAGGTCTCCCAACACGCTGATGTAATTTGGCAGCCCCATTTTAATCTCATCGATTGACACAGTGAAATTTAAGTAGCCTAACAACAGTCAACATTCCCCATTAGTCATTCATTCGAGCAACTATTCATGCTGGAACGTACCTAATCCAATTTAACTCCACCTGCAGCTTTTGTTGGTTGTGACGACTAACCCAGCCCACACGCACAAAAACAAGCTCTGGGAAAGCTCCAACACTTTGCGAGAGCTTCAAAACAGGCTTGAGTTTAGGAGGACAGCAGGTGCACTGAAGGTTCAGTAGACCACAGGCTTATCCTATACTGGGGTCTTGCACTGAAGTAGTGCACAACATGCAGGGATTTCCCACTCCTTCCCCACCGACAAGTCCCACCTCCAACGCACTGCAGATTACAGGCTGTTGCCAAATCGGATTCTTCAATTGTCTTATTGTTCTGTGGTTGCTCCAGTGACGTGAAAAGACTCTCCTCCACGTCCCAACAGTTCTCACAGGCATCCTTCATTCCTATCGGCACATTACCCCTGGAACTCTCTTCTCAGTTCTGAGGGGGCACTCCCATCGTATTCTAATTCATACTGGCACCTACCTGCCTCCACCTGCACCCACCTCCCAGCCGGGGGTGGCAGTGGCAATGCTGTCCTGTGAGTGAGGTGAGGGTGCACAACACTGTAACTTTTCTCCTGCTCCATTACAACAATGGCTACACTTCCAGACATCATTGGCCGTAAAGCATTTTTGACCAGTCTAGTGTTTGTGAAAAGCACTGTATAGAATCACTACAGTGCAGAAGGATGCCATTCGGCCCATCGAGTCTGCACCGACCCTTCGAAAGAGCACTCTACCAGTGTCCACTCCACCATCCAGCCCACCCATAAGCCCATAACTTAACCTGCATATATTGATCACTAAAGGGCAATTTAGCATGGTCAAACCTCCTAACCCGCACATTTCTGGACTATGGGAGGAAACCGGAGCACCCGGAGGAAACCCACGCAGACATGGGGAGAACGTGCAGACTCCACACAGACAGCGTGGCAAGTCATTCTTTTTTTAAAAGAAATAAGACCCCTGGTCCATTCGAACTATTAATTTCCACTTCTTAACCCCCAGATTTCATTTTCTCTCCCTTCCCTCTTCCGAAAAAGAATCAAACGGACTTGAAACATTAACTCGTGTTTCTCGCCCCACAGGTGCTGCCAGACCTTTGAGAATTTCCATTTTCCAATTTCATTTTCACTCACTAGTTTGAGTTGGCTTCCTGGGTTTGTCACTATTCCTGTTTTAAAAGAGCCAGGTAAGAGTGCACCTAAGACGCTAGCTCTACTTATTAAATCAGTGGGAAAGACAACGGTGATGTTCAGGATTGACATCAGGCAAGCTTTTTGAAGTGCTGAAAAGTCCGTAGTTTAATTTCTTAATGCTTAATGATTTTGGGTGTAAATCAACGCTCCCTCTAATTTGATCAGAATTGATTAATTAAATTTGATAGGAACATTGGAAATAGGAGGAGTAGGCCATTCAGCCCCTCCAGCCTGCAACACCTTGCAACTAGATCACATACTTCATTGGCTGTAAAGCATCTTTGACGAGTCTGGTGTTTGCGAGAAGCACTATATAGAATCACTACAGTGTAGAAGGACGCCATTCGGCCCATCGAGTCTACACCGAAAGAGCACTCTACCTGTGAGTACTCCACCGGCCAGCCCACCCTATCCTCATAAGCCCATAACCTAACCTTTCTTTCACGGTAGAAGTCAAAAGGAAGCTGTCATTAACGATGGTGAATTTATTTACACATCTGCTTAATGCAGCAGCTCATTCCCAGTGCAATCCTAACTGGGATGATTTGTTCTGCCAGGGTACGAGTTGGGCCGGCTTTTATACCTTGCTCCTAATGGAGCCCAGGTGGTTAGCCTCCGCCCCCTACCTTGGGAGCTCGTACTCCACGGGTCCCACAGGGAAATCAGTGACTGTTTCCCCACAGTCCTCGTGGGGGTTACAAGACATGGGATGTGGACGTTGCCAGTAGTGCCAGCATTTGTTGCCCATCGCTAACTGCCCTTCCCGTACCGGCCTCCCCGAACAGGCGGCGGAATGTGGTGACTAGGGGCTTTTCACAGTAACTTCATGGAAGCCTACTTGTGGCAATAAGCAATTATTATTATTCAGCTGAGTGGCTTGCTTGAGCCATTTCAGAGTCAACCACATTGCTGCAGGTCTGGACTCACATGTAGATCAGATCAGGTAAGGATGGCAGATTTCCTTCCCTCAAAGACCTGAGTGAACCAGATGGGGATTTATGACAATTGACAATGGTTTCCTGGCCTCCATTACTGAGAACAGCTTTCAGTTCTAGGTTTATGAATTGAATTTAAATTTCACCAGCCATGAACCCATGCCCACCTAACATTAGCCTGGGCCTCTAGGATTACTAATCTAGAGAAATTACCACTGCGCCATCTTCTTCAACACTATTTTTTCAAACTATCTACATATCCCTTGATATCTTGAACAAGTAGAAATCTATCGATCTCAGTCATAAACATGCTCGATGTCACAGCCTTCACAACCCTCTTAGGTAGAGAATTCCAAAGATTCACCTCCCTCTGACTGACAAAATTCCTATTCCTACTCATCTCAATCCTAAATGGCTTATCTCTGACTCTGATACTGTGTTCCCTGGTTCTAGGCCAACTCCCCAGCCAGGTGAAATATCCTTCCTGCATCTACCCTGTTGAGCCCTGTAAGAATAGCACGTGTTTCAATGGGATCGCCTCTCAGTCTTCTACACTCTAGAGAACACAGGGCTCAGTCTCCTCAATCTCTTCTCACAGGACAATCCTGCCAGCCCAGGGATCAAGGTGGTGAACCTTCATTGCCCTCTCTCTATGGCCAGCAGGCCCTTCTTTAAGGAGACCAAAACTGTACACAATGCTCCTGGTGTGGTCTCACCAAGGCTCTACAATTTCAACAAGACTTCTTTTCTCCTATACTCAAATCCTAATGCAATAAAGTATTTGTCTCTCTAACTGCTTGCTGCACGTGTGCATGAGCTTTCAATGACTTGTAAACAAGGGCACCCAGGACCCTTTGGACATCAATACTTCCCAATCTCTCACCATTTAAGAAACACTCTACATTTTTGTCTTTCCTACATTTGGGATGCTGTACAGTAACGTTCTTTAGTGGGAACATTGATGCAAACCCTGTCTTCGGGCTGAATTTTATGCACCCCTGGTGTGCATGTTTCCCACTGGGGGGATATGTAAAATGGGGTGGGTGCCTATCAAGGTATCGATGGTAATGGTGATTCGAAACCTCCACCTACCCTGCCTGCCCACCCTCAAGCTCTCCCTCATAACACGGGCACCTGATTGAGTATAGGTGCCATATTCGGCAGGTCCCCTGCCATATTTTAATGAATAATTAAGGGTCAACTAGGTGTGTTATCAAGCCAATTGACCCCGACAATCTGCTGCTCACACATATAAAGTGTTTGGCTTGGGCAGCCGGACAGGAGCGGGAAACGTGTATTTTAAACTTTAATGTTTAATGAGCAGGAAGTCGGAGGTGGGCTTTGGTCATCGGGGACTGCCCTTGGCCAACCAAAAGGCAGCCCCCCCCCCCCCCCCCCCCCCAAGTCAAACTCCCCTTTGTTCCTTCCCACTTACTCCCTTAAACCACCTGCCCCCACCCCACACCCACCCACCCAATCCCTCCCGGCCCAAGAACCTGGAACTATCTGCTCCAGGGATCCGTGGACCACAATCTCCTTTTTCCTTCTCCAGTCCTGGCAGTGGACACTGATGCTTTCATGGCACTGCCAGGGCTGATGGAGCTGCCGGCCAATCCGATCGGCCAGCAGTTACAGAGGGCGAGACCTCCTCCCCAGTGAGAGGCAGAAGGTCCCACTCTGGCCCCTGTTAGTCCACCCTGCAGCGCTTTCTGGCTGTGGGGCGGGTTCGGCGTGGGCCATGTCGGCTCAAAGCCAACATGGTTTCTGGTGGGGGGGGGGCATGCAATTCAAATCCCCACTTCCTGTACTACTCCGCCCTTTATCTCTATTTCCACCTCTCCAGATTACTTTTGGACGAGGCGGCCCGGTAACACAATGGTTAGCACTGTTGTCTCACAACGCCAGGGACCCTGGTTCGATTCTGGCCATGGGTGATTGTGTGGAGGTTGCATGCTCTCCCCGTGTCTGCGTGGGTTTCCTCTCGATGCTCCGTTTTCTTCTCACAGTCCAAAGATGTGCAGGTTAGGAGGATTGGCGGTGATAAATTACCCCTTCGTATCCAACAGTTAAGGTGCGGTTACAGGGGTAGGGTGGGGGATTTGGGCCTAGGTAGTGTGCTCTTTCAGAGGGTAGATGCAGTATCGATGGGCTGAATGGCCTCCTTCTGGACTGTAGCGATTCTATGAGGCATTAAACTACCAAGTGCCTGTCGGCCCTATCAAAGAAATGGTGGAATAGCATTATTTTACAGAAGAGTGGGGGAGCTCTCTCGTGACCTGATCAATAGATGACCTCAGCTAACATCACTAAAATAAAAGTTGGAATGGTTTCAGTGGCCTGGCTGGAGGAGGGGGACATGAAATATTCTCTGGTTACAACAGTCTGTGTTGGAAAATGCATACGTACAGATATTGCCAGCGGGTGTGATCACACTTGACTCGGGCATTGTCAAGTTGCCTCCAGCACTCGCTCTCTTGATTCAGACAGAGCGCTTGAGAGAACCTCTCATGGGTTAGGTGATCAGGTTCAGCACTAAGTGGGAATGGGTGAGAATGTTGACGGGGGTGGGGGCGAGGGTCGATGCTCCCATAACCTGCCGGCTGGTCACACATTTCAGACGCCTACTGTGAGGGGAGTCCACCAGACCACGTGTAGGACTGTTGAATGCTCAAACCATGGGGAAAGGGACACCTTTGGATTGTTTACGATTGCTATGATTGGTGCGTGCTTACAAAACGCTGACTCTCATCTCAGATCAACACACGTCGTTTTTTTTTTCCTCCCACTTTGTATTTTATACCAGACAAAGCCCCTTTGTTCCTGAACAGGGTTAAATTTACAGAAGGAATCTGTGCTAATTCTTTGCAGACAAAGACACCGTTGAAGGAACAGCAGAACTGAACAGTGCCGGGACACAATCTCTTTATGCCCTCTCGCACCAGCGATTCCGTGGCCGCCTCGGAAGTGTTTGAGGACGCAGAATGCAAGTAAATGTCACGCAGCGACTTGGTAGCTTTGAAGCCACAAGCTGGGAGGCCGCAGCAGAGGCAAGTCCGTGTGACACTCAATCTCCCGCCAATTTTCCCCCCCCCCCTCCTGGTTCTGAACCCGAAACTGTGCTACAATATTTGCCTTTGCATTCACATCTCCCACCTGGTATGAGAAATCGCTTATGGCACAGATAGAATTTTTATTTTTAAAGTTGGTGACTACACTGCGAACCCGCCGTAAAGGAAAGGAAACCGGGCTACATTATTTTACTGGGCGGGTAACTGAGGGCCCACACTGTACATCACGTTCATGTGGAGGAGGCGTAGAAAAACAACAGGAAATACCTACCAGACCCTGGCTTTTCCTTGACAGGACACAATAAAGTGAACATTTCAGGTCAATTAACTTTTAGAGCTGTTAGCGACCTAAAACATTGGTTTTGCTTCCCTCGACACAGAAGCACAGAAGAGGCTTCATTAGTGAACACAAAACGGTATTTATTCATAAGGATTGTTCAGCAGCCACATGGCTACAGCTTGCTCCCTACATCTCTCTTGTCTCAGTGGACCATAAGACATAGGAGCAGAATTAGGCCATTTGGCCCATCGAGTCTGCTCCACCATTCGATCATGGCTGATATGTTTCTCATCCCCATTCTGCTGCCTTCTCTCCATAACCCCTGACCCCACCACAGTGAACACTGTGGGTTCCTCTCACAGTCCAAAGATGTGCAGGTTAGGTGATTGGCCATGCTATATTGCCCCTTGGTGTCCAAAAGGTTAGGTGGGGTTACTGAGTTACGGGGATAGGATTGAGGCGTGGGCTTAAGTAGGGTGCTCTTTCCACGGCCGAAAGGCCTCCTTCAGCACTATAAATTCTATCTTGACCAAGAACCTATCTATCACTGTGATTCAGGTGATTTAGAGATGTGGATCAGAAATTGGCTAGTTGAAAGAAGACAGAGAGTGGTAGTTGATGGGAAATGTTCAGAATGGAGTTCAGTTACGAGTGGCGTACCACAAGGATCTGTTCTGGGGCCGTTGCTGTTTGTCATTTTTATAAATGACCTAGAGGAGGGCGCAGAAGGATGGGTGAGTAAATTTGCAGACGACACTAAAGTCGGTGGAGTTGTAGACAGTGCGGAAGGATGTTGCAGGTTACAGAGGGACATAGATAAGCTGCAGAGCTGGGCTGAGAGGTGGCAAATGGAGTTTAATGTGGAGAAGTGTGAGGTGATTCACTTTGGAAAGAATAACAGGAATGCGGAATATTTGGCTAATGGTAAAATTCTTGGTAGTGTGGATGAGCAGAGGGATCTCGGTGTCCATGTACATAGATCCCTGAAAGTTGCCACCCAGGTTGATAGGGTTGTGAAGAAGGCCTATGGTGTGTTGGCCTTTATTGGTAGAGGGATTGAGTTCCGGAGCCATGAGGTCATGATGCAGCTGTACCAAACTCTGGTACGGCCGCATTTGGAGTATTGCGTACAGTTCTGGTCGCCTCATTATAGGAAGGACGTGGAAGCTTTGGAACGGGTGCAGAGGAGATTTACCAGGATGTTGCCTGGTATGGAGGGAAAATCTTATGAGGAAAGGCTGATGGACTTGAGGTTGTTTTCGTTAGAGAGAAGAAGGTTAAGAGGTGACTTAATAGAGGCATACAAAATGATCAGAGGGTTAGATAGGGTGGACAGCGAGAGCCTTCTCCCGCGGATGGAGGTGGCTAGCACGAGGGGACATAGCCTTAAATTGAGGGGTAATAGATATAGGACAGAGGTCAGAGGTGGGTTTTTTACGCAAAGAGTGGTGAGGCCGTGGAATGCCCTACCTGCAACAGTAGTGAACTCGCCAACATTGAGGGCATTTAAAAATTTATTGGATAAGCATATGGATGATAAGGGCATAGTGTAGGTTAGATGGCCTTTAGTTTTTTTTTTCCATGTCGGTGCAACATCGAGGGCCGAAGGGCCTGTACTGCGCTGTATCGTTCTATGTTCTATGTTCTATGTTCTACTGTAGATAAAAGCTAATGACTGTGGATGCTGGAATCTGAAACAAAAACAAGAAAATACCGGACAATCTCAGGTCTGACAGCACCTGCAGAGAGCAAAGGGAGCTAATGTCGAGTCTGGATGACTGTTTGTCAAAGCTAACAAACCCATCTATGTTTTTTTTTCACATTTTTAATAAATTTAGTGTACCCAATTCATTTATTTTTCCAATTAAGGGGCAATTTAGCGTGTTCAATCCACCTACCTTTGCACATCTTTGGGTTGTGGGGGGCGAAACCCACGCAAACATGGGGAGAATGTGCAAACTCCACACGGACAGTGACCCAGAGCCGGGATCGAACCTGGGACCTCGGCACCGTGAGGCAACAGGGCTAACCCACTGCACCACCGTGCTGCCCTGACAAACCCATCTATCTCTGTCTTTAAGACAGCAGTGATTTGGCCTCCACATCCTTCTGCGGCAATGAGTTCCACAGATTCACCACCCTCTGGCTGAAGAAATTCCTCCTCATCTCAGTTTTAAAGGATCGTCCCTTCAGTTTGAAGCTGTGCCCTCGGGTTCTAGTCTCACCCACTAGTGGAAACACCGTGGGGCGCGATTCTCCGCAAATGCGGAGAGTCGTAAAGGCTGCCGTGAAACTGGCCGTGTTTCACGGCAGCCTCCGCACCCCCTCCCGGGACCCGATTCTGCTCCCCGCTCGGGGCTAGCAGCGGGGCCCCGTGAACCATGACATCGCAGGCTTAGCGAACGTCGCTAAGCCCGCGCGCCAAGGGTAACGACGGCTGACGCGCATGATGACGTCAGCCGCGCATGCGCGGATTGGACGGCTCCAACCCGCGCATGCGCGGATGACATCATCACGCATATGCGTCAAACCAATGCATGCGCGGGCCGTCATGCCCCTCAGCCGCCCCGCGGACTGATCCAGCGGGGCGGTGGAGGAACAAAGAGTGCGCGGGTTTCGGACCCCGTGGTGCGGCCGTGCCAATCGGCGCCATGGTTCTCCAGAACGGCACTTTGCGGCCGTTTTCACGAACGGTGAGAGCAGGTGTGTTTGAGTTTGTGAAAACGGCAGTAAAGGGCTGGGAACTCGGCCCATCGGACAGGGGAGAATCGCAGTTTTGCCCTGAAAGGGACAATCACCACAAGCTGCCTGACCCACTGAGCATTTCCAGCAATTTCTCTTTTTATTTCAGGTTTCCAACATCCTCGGCGTTTTGCTTTTTTGAAAAATTACTCTTAAAATCCTGGCTCCTAGAATATGCCTGATGTCGGGATGGTGGAGCCCAATTGTTGATAAAAATACTGGAAAATATTCCATTCTCCAGCTAATAGGCCCAGATTATTGCTGCCTGTGGCAGGTAGTGAGAGTTGGGAGGTTTCCTGGTTTGCCTGGACTGCCTTGCGAGGAGAAACTACCCCCCCCCCCCCCCCCCCACTCAGAATGAGTCCTCCAATTTACAAAGAGGTAAATTGGACAGATACGGTATGAGTCAGCTTTCAGAGCATTTACCTCTACTCTAAGAGTTAGCAATGCCGAGAGTTGAAATCCTTGCTACGGTAAAATGGTGGTCTGTTTGAATTCAGGCCTGAGTTCAATAGGCCCGGCTGAGTTCAGGTTTCCCTCATATTGCGAGTCACACCCTCCCCGCATTCCGCTATGTGCAAAAATGGGATCTGTCGGAAATGGCGCAGGACCCGTGCATCTGGGTCCCGTTTGCCATTTCTGAAGGGGCTAGCAGAGTCTCCACCAGGGTGACCTACCGCCCCTCATTTTACGGGTCCCATAACTGTACCCACTGGCCCAGCCTGCATGCTTTCTGGTGTCCGTCTGTTCCTTCATTTGGACCGTTCAATCTCACGCATGCGCAGCACCTGCTCTGCTCCTGTTCGCACCCTCCCACAGCTCTGACAGCATCCCCCCCACCCCCCCCCCCCCCCTCCCCTCCCCCAGCTGTCACAGGATGCTCCCTCATCACTGCTCTGATGGCCCCGAGGCCAATGTCTCCTCATCTTCTTCGTGAAAGTGGCTCACCCTGGTCTCCATGACGAGGCGAATCCAGGTCATAATCCCTCTCCCTTTGGCAGGCGCATCAGTCTTTGTGGATGGAAGTCTGGATTTTTCTTTAATGTATGCAGATCTAATTAATTTATGTAACTGTATCAGTGGGGAACAGTACAGCAGTCAGTCACACAAATCAGCTGACATTTGGAATAATTAAGAATGCTCCCTCAAGTGGAAATATTAATTAGAAATAAGGATGATTATGTTTGGACATGGTGTTTGCTCTGAGTTGTGCCAGCCCAGAAGCGATTTAACAACACAAGTCCCTCTACTCTATTTGTAGTCAGGTCCCCCCCCCGGACCACCCCCCCCCCCCCCCCCCAACTCCATTACAGCAAATTACATAATATGGAACCTCTCGCAGAGCAGAAATGACTCCAGGCACTTCACGGGGGCACCTTCAAAAATAAGCATTGTCAAAGCAGTCACTGAAGAAAACATTAGCGCAGATGACCGAAAACGCAGGACTTGATTCAACTAAATGGGACCAAAGTCCCACAGTGAGTGCTCGCTGCACTGAGAAACCTGTGGTGAATTATATTGCATTGTAATTCACACTGTATTGCATTGCGTTGTATTATGTCCTTGTGGGCTCTGTATGTGAGCCGTTGCGCGGCTCTGCCCATAGGGGGAGATGAGGAGCCTGTACTGGGCTTCACCTTTGGCTCCGCCCATGGCTCCTCCCACTTTATCCCGGAAGTATAAAGTGCTGCAGCCGTAAGCCCTGCTCTCAGTTCCTCTGGTCGCAGGCTGGCTCAGTTGTAAGACTATTAAAACCACAGTTTACTTCCAATCGTGTGTCTAGTGAATTGATGGTCACATCAAAACCCATGGCTATAAAACGGCACTCACGTTAAATAAGGGGCCTCAGCGGGGAACGCACAACTAAGGACCCATTTTCTACACCGAGGACCATAAGACCATACGCTCCACTCACCGGAACTCAGTGTAGCAAGAGATCGGAACACCATTTTTGCACACCCGTGCAAGAAATACCAGCTTGCCCCCAGAAGTGCCAGACTGGCACCCAGGTGGCACTTCTATGGCACCAGCAGTGCCTGCCCAAAGGACATGGACCTCGGGGCCTCCAATCCCCTGGGTGTGCAATCCCCTGGAAGTGCCCCACGAGTGTCATTCCATCTGGTTCCCGTTTGTGGGGACCAGTGCTGAATGGCAATCGCCCAAGGTCTCTGAGGTGAAGGGGATAGTGCCTCGGGTAACTCAGGAATCTGCACATTCTAGTGAGACTAGCTGTTTCGCATTAAGATGCAGATTTGCTCAAAATTGATCCCGCCCGCAGTGGGCGGGATTTCCATCACAACATCTCGTGAGATTGCATTAGATCTGGCGAGGCGTTGCGAGTGGATAGATTCCGGGAGCGTGGTCTCCCGGCTTTTACTGGCCGCGCTGCGCCACGGCGAGCTGTTTTCCGGGACGCAGCGTGACGGTTGGATCACGCTGGTAGTCAAAGTGGTTTCAAGGAAAGTCGGAAAGGAGCAGAGAAAAAGCGAACCAGAGAGCCTGAGGGAGACAATTCCAGAGCTTGGAGCCGAGGTAGCTGCCATTGGCGGAGCAATTCATGTCAAGGTTGCGCAAGAGGCCAGGATTGGAGGAGTGAAAAGACATCAGAGGGGTTTAGGGCTGGAGGCTGAGAGAGATAGAGAGAGAGAGAGAGGCCAAGGAAAGTACTCGAAAACAAGAATGGGAATTCAAAAAATTAAGGCTTTGCTTGACAAACAAATTTCCAACTTGTGTGACGATTCACTTTAAAAATGGAGTGCTCTGCAAATGAATAACCAGCTGATAATGAACCCAAAGGCCTAGGTTGCATTGATGTGGTGGACCAAAAGCTGAAGTGCCAAGACTGCTTGAATGTTGAAGTCTATAAGCTACTGGACCTCGGAGAACAACATATCATCTGTTTCAAGATAACACCTTATCCAGCTGTTTCAAGCACCCAGAAACCAATTAAAAACACTTGCTCACAGTTTAAATGAGCTAACTGTAAACTAGCTGACAAATACTCTTACAGATAATCAAGATTTCACTGCTCTTGAGATGGGTGTTGATTAAGAAAAGAAATTGGAATTGCAAAACATCCAAGTTGTAGCAGATGGAGAAATAGGGATATTCTCAAGAGCCATTAGCAGGAACCAAACAGCTGGGCTGCCTCTAAAATCTCACTTAGACAGATCCAGCTTCTGTGAAACTCTTAACAGTAGTGTGCACGATGGTATTTAGTTAAGTGAAGGGACACAAACCAGAGTGGCATAGCCACAGGTTGTCACTTGCCATACTTCCACAGGATGGATCACGGCTCCTAATGATGTCTGAGCTGACCTCTCTCTCCAACTTAAGAGAACATTGTGAGATTTTTGTTAAGTAAGAACATTAAGGAGTATGGAGCCAAAGTGGGTAAATGGAGCTGAGATACAGATCAACCATGACGCATAATAGAACGGATGGGTTGAATAGCCTACTCCTGTTCCCCTACAGCCCTATGCTGACTGACCTACACTCGCTCCCAGTCAAGCAACACCTTGGATTTTGGGACGGCACAATGGTTAGCACTGCTGCCTCCGTGCCAAGGGACCCGGGTTCGGTTTCAACCTCGGGTGAGTGTCTGTGTGGAGTTTGCACATTCTCCCCGTGTCTGCGTGGGATTCCTCCGGGTGCTCCGGTTTCTTCCCACAGTCCAAAGATGTGCCGGTTTGGTGGATTGACCAAGCTAAAATTGCCCCTTCGTGTCCAAAGGTTGGGTGGGGCAATAGTGAAAGGGTGGGAGGGGGGTTTGGGCCTGTGTAGGGTGCTCGTTTAAAGGGGCCATGCAGATCTGCCTCCTTCTGCACAGTAGGGATTCTATTCTACATTTTAAAATCCTCTTTTTTTTCAAACTCCATCATGGCTTTTCGTAATCTCCTCCAGCTCCACAATTTCCAAGATACCTGCATTCCTCTAATTCAGGTCTCTTCAGCATCCTCAATATTAACTGCTCCACCATTGGTGGCCCTGTCTTCAGTTGCCTAGGTCCTCAAGTTCTGGAAATCCCCCTGTACCCTCCACCGCACCTTTCTACTTTAAGATACTTCCTCTTTGCCCAAGTTTTTGTAAATCTCCTTGTGTAACTCGGTGTTATATTTTGTAATGCTCTTGTGAAGTGCTGTGAGACGATTCATTACAGTAATGATACTATATAAATGTCAGCCTTTACCACTGTTGTTTCAAAACACAAAAGAACAAGTTAGTCTAGATTCTGATCACATGCCTCTGTGGTTGGATCAATGGTAATATTATAAGTGACTTATCGCTTCATAGGTTGCCGCCGGCATGATGAGCAAATTAAAAGATTAGATTACGTTTCTTATTGAAATCATACAGTTACATGCCTTGCTTTATGGTGGGCACCCAAGGCCGAATCTTCCTCTGGGTTAGAGAAAACTTAACCTGCGTACTTTTGTGACTCACAAACAGCACATCCAACCCACGTGGGACTTCACACGCCATTTGTGTCTTTTCCCAATGGGATAGAGTTCACAGTAAAGTTTGTACGTCGTGCTGTAATGCATGAGGAGCATTGGTGAAGATGCAGGCCAGTTATAAGGTCCACCTTGGTTCTCCAATAATGTACCTCAGCTCCCGGAAGTGTTTAAAAACTCCTTAAACCCCACCCATCACCGCCCTCACTCCCCCACCCACTCGCATGCCTGCTCATGCCCCCTAGATCATCTGCCCCTTCAAGACCCCATGTATCCTCCATGTCCCCCAAGATCACACATGTCATCTCCATGCCCCAATGTATTCTCCATGCCCTCTCGGATCATCCATGCCACCTCTATGTCCCCATGTATGGTCCATTGCCACTCATCCATTATGAATACATACAAACATCTATTTCTATGCAATGTCAAGAAAATATTTTATATCTCTCTGGGGAAGCACTCACCATCTAATAACAGCCTTCATATCATTGATACTGAAGCAACTGCCTCCACCAAGAGAAAAAAAAATGTTATAATGCTTGTAATCCTATTAGCTTGACAACAAACCAGAAACCACACATCAAAGGGGAAACCTCTTGACACATATTCATTCTCAGGTGAATGGAACACCTAATTGGCTGAAACCTGTGAACACTTGAAACTAGCCAAGCATTGGTAATGGCCACAGCTGTCCAAATGAAAGAATACACCATGGGAAGGAAAGAACTGAAGATGGTCATTTAAATTTCAAAACAGCACTTTTCAACAATGTTAGGGAGGAGGTAGTTAGACATTTTTCAAGTATTAAAACCAGGTTTGTATATATCAGCAAATGCCATTTAAATTGCAGTAGAAAAGATGACAGCACAAGTTGAAAGGTCATTTTGTAACATTTTTCGCTGCATTATGGTTTCTCCATTGAAAAAGTACTGCAATGCATGTGAACAAATATATTAGGCTGGTCCTGCTAAGGGTCAACTTACGTTTGCAGGACGGATCACTATGATAAATCACTGCATCAAATAGACATTTACATTATGCGAAATCACCTAATAATGCCGATTGAAGGTGTGAAAACACTGTACACTTACCTTTCAGAATGTTTGAGACTCTTCAACAGGCGTGCCTCTTTTCTCATAGATTCTCAAACCTGGCATATTTTTGTTGGGCTTCCATATCCCTGCACCACCAAGTGGACATGGTATGCAGGAGGAAATCCGATCCCCCCCCCCCCCCCCCCACTTAAAATAGGAATTTGTCAGCAGTAGGGGCAGGGTTGCATCTTGCACATGTGGCATTCCCAAATCCACAAAAAGTCCTGAGGATGATGGCCCGGGGCTGGGGATGTGGCATTTCCTCCAAAAACAAAATGAAATGTGGCCGATCGCGCCCTGAGACACGCCTCCGTTCTTTTAACTTTGGCCTTCAATCTGATCCCAAACACCTAGCTATGGCTTGTGCCCATAGAGGGGATGAGGCTGCTTCTATTGTGAGGGCAGGTCTATGAGCTCTTGTGAGTTACAGCCAAGCACATCTGCTAGATTTAGCAGCGATTCATCTGACAAGCTGAATTGTGTACATCAAAAAGGAAGAGACGGGCTAATAAAAGAACAAGCTGCAAGGGAAATGCTTTCATCTTTGCTGCTGCTCTGAGATCATTGAAGTATTTCCTGGTTACTGTCGACTCTTTATTCTCTTTAAAGAGGCACCATGATTCAGCACTGCCAGCGTTCCAGTGGGCCGTTTCTGAGTGCGTCAGAGACGCAGGCCTGGGCCATTGATTTGCAGGAATTTGCAGATCTCAGCTGCGCGGATGAGGGTAGAATATTCTTCCTGATCAGAGAATCAAAATAATGGATTGGATGTATTTCATCGTTGAATTATACTGCGTGCACACCACTGATGCAAGCCATTCAGCCCAACTGGTCCATACCGACAATTAAGTTGCATAAGTCCATGAGTCACCTGATGAAGGAGCTACGCTCCGAAAGCTTGTGATTCCAAATAGATCTGTTGGACTTTAACCTGGTGTTGTAAACACGTCTCACTGTGGATACTCTAGTAAAACATCCCTAACCGCCTCAACTGCAATCAAGGAGATATTGCAACAGGAGCTTGGATAAGGATGCACTTTTTCAGGATTGTCTTCAAGGGGGTGTCGAATAATAGGTACAAACCGGAGTTGTACCACTGCACAGAGGCAATACATGGTGCAGGCACGCACCCATGGTCACAGCATTAGTTTCTTCTCAATCATCCAATGGACGTTTGTTGCCTTAGTCTTGTGGAAAAGGTGGTGGCATAGTGGTAATGTCACTGGACTGGTAATCTAGACACCCAGGTTAATGGTCTGGAACCTGGGATTGAATCCCACCATGACAAATGAAAATCTAACAAGAAAGCACTGTTGAATGTTGTAAAAACCCACCCGGCTCATTAATGCCCTTGAGGGAAGGAAATCTGCCACCCTTACCTGGTCTGGCCTACATGTGACTCCAGGCTCACAGCAATGTGGTTAACTCTTAAATGCCCTCTGATTAAGGGCAATAAATGCGGACCTAGAAACAAAACTGAACAAACTTCCCTGCACTCTCCTGTCAAAGAGCTCCTCACCCATCAGCAACCCAGCTCATAGCTAACGACTCACCACTTGGGTGGCAGCTGGGCTTCACTGCTCCCACCTCAGAGCCAGAAAGTCTTGGGTCCAGGTTCCACTTCAGAGACTCGAGCACATGGTCCAAGCTGATGCTCCAATCGAGTACTGAGGGAATGCTGCACTGTCAGAGGTGCGGGCTCTCAGAGGATACATTGAGCCAAAGTCAGGCGGTCATAAAAAGTCCCACAGCAACTAATTTTGAAAAAGATTAGGGAAGTTCTCCCCAATGTTCTGGCGAACATTTACCCCTCAGTCACACCTGGAAACCAAATTGCCTGCTCATTTACTGCATTTCAATTTAAGAAATCTTACTGTGCATCTACCATGTTTTCTGCACTACTCCAGTAAGTTTCAGAAGTGCTTCATTCGATAGGAAATCCTTTGGGACATCCTAAGGTTGTGAACAAGTAATTATATCAATTCTATAAAAAATAACATATATCTTTCTAACAGCATTTTTATTGTGCTATTTATTAAGCAATGATAAACGTAAGTGTTAAATTTTCTGTTGTCCTGATATCACCTTTGGTTAGAAGTGATGTGTAACTGAACTGCACGAGGCACAATGGTCCCATATATTCAATCCTTCGTCTTTGCTGGCTGGTTAATCTAAGTCAGATTGTTAGCATGAGCACTACAGCTGATTGCTCCGGAACAGTATGCAGTCAGTCATGCTAGAAATGTATATCTATATGGACGCAAGATGCCATAATAGTGCTAGCTTTCTGCAGAACGAATCTTCAGCCTAGCTGAGAAACATAGAATTCACAGTGCAGAAGGAGGCTATTCAGCCCTTCGAGTCTGCACCAGCCCTTGGAAAGAGCACCCTACCTTCACCCTATCCCCATAATCCAGTAACCCCACCTAACCTTTTTGGGCACTAAGGGGCAATTTAACATGGCCAATCCACCTAACCTGCACATCTTTGGACTGTGGGAGAAAACTAGAGCACCCAGAGGAAACCCACGCACACACGGGGAGAACGTGCAGACACAGGGAGAACTTGGAACAGACTGGGCGGGAGAGCTTGCTTGGCTTTCTGGCTGATTAGAGCTTCTTGTGTGAGAGACTCTGTTACAAACAAGTACAAGCGTTTATATAATTATTTTTCCCTCACGGACACCGGATTCAACAAGGAGCTGCAAAGGTTTTCTGTTTCTCCAACCGGCACCGCACAATTTATTTCTGATTTTGTACACAAGAATCAGAAGACTGCTCCATACCTGATGTAATGCTGTGAGTCCGTCTTCATTGCACAGATCTGGATTCACATTGTTTTTCAGGAAGAGGTTCACTGGAATAAAAACATTACAATTACTCACAGAGCATGGCCCTACTCTGGGGCTAACTTTTCCCTATTAAAAAAAAAAGATGGATCATATCGAATGAAGCGGCACCAAGGGAAAACATTCAGCCCGTCATATCGTGCAAGATTTCTGGTGGACCTTATCCAGTTTCCACTACTCTGCACTTTCCCCGTAGCCCTGTCAGGTTTCACCCTTCAAGTATTTGTCCAATTTCCTTTTGAAAGATTCTATCAAATCTATCTCCTTCCATTCCCCTCTCTCAGACAGCACATTCTGGATCACCTTGTAAACAAAGGTGTTTTCTCTTATTGCCTCTGGTTCTTTTGCTAATTGCCCAAAATCAAAACCGACTCTTCGGCCACCGGAAACATTTTCTCCTTTTTAACTCCTGTCAAAACCATGCAGGGTTTTGAACACTCTACTCAAAGTCCCCTTAGCCTCCTCTGCAGCAAGGAGAAGAATCACAGCTTCACCAGACTCTCTTTGTAACTGTAGTCTCTTATTCTCTGGTTCTATGCGCCATTTCAAAGACCTTGGCCTAATTTGCAAGAATGAAACTCCCATATTCCTGCCGAGGACTGACCAATCAGCAATTCAGCTTCAAAAGAAAAGAACTGGGAGGCAACTTTATGGAGTTGTAGGAAATGGTAAATGTTCAAATTGCATTAGAGCAGTAGGATGGTAATAATAATCTTTATTATTGCCACAAGTAGGCTTACATTAACACTGCAATGAAGTTACTGTGAAAAGCCCCAAGTCGCCACACTCCAGCGCCTGTTCGGGTACGATGAGGGAGATAATTCAGGTGTCCAATTCACCTAACAGTCTTTCGGGACTTGTGGGAGGAAACCGGAGCACCCGGAGGAAACCCAAGCAGAAACAGGGAGAACGTGCAGACTCCACACATACAGTGACCCAAGCCGGGAATCGAACCCGGCCCTTGGCGCTGTGAAGCAACAGCGCTAACCACTGGGATGCAGGGTTCAACAGGCAGGTTTTAGGCTTAATCATTGCACAGAAAGTAATATAACCAAGGAGTAGCCTTCCAGATAAAATAACGGAGGTAAAACCATCGAATTATTTCTGATCTGTGCGATACTTTAATTCAGAGTATAATTGGAGGATGCTTAGGAATGGACGAGTGCGGGAATGGACGGGTGCGGGAATGGACGGGTGCGGGAATGGACGAGTGCGGGAATGGACGAGTGCAGGAATGGACGAGTGCGGGAATGGACGAGTGCGGGAATGGACGAGTGCGGGAATGGACGAGTGTGGATAGACTGGCCTTCCTCAATCCGTGCCATCTTAGCCTCTTGTGAATCCAAACATTTTGAGTCCAAGTCTTGAGGGCCACAGTTCAGTTAACCAATTATCCCTGTCTAAATGAAAATTTGAAAGACGGCCTTCTCCTCCTCTTTTCACAGGTGCTACTCTAACTTGGTGCAAGGTCAGAAGCAAGAATGGCTCAGGTTCACCCTTTCCACCTGACCCACCTTCCTCTGGATTGACCTTTCACAGGGAAGCCGATTCTGATTTTTAAAATACAGTTGACAAATTCACTGAACACGCGACATGGAGAAAAGGCAAGAGACACTCCCCCTGGAGCTGCACATAAGCAATAGACCTTCCATGATGTTTTGACCTGTGGGAGAGCTAGGTGTCTCACTTAATCACTATTAAATCCAACAATGAACGCAAGGTAAGTTTCCTTAATTAAAGAAAATCCTGAGGTGCTTTGCAAATAAACAAAGTAAGGGTTTGTGACGAGTCAAAGCTTCGGGTGCCCATAGCAGTTCCAGGAAAATTGATACATATCTTAGGCATTTATTGAGGATCACCTCCTTTCACATAATACTGGTAAAATATCTAATCCCCATGATCTAAATCGTATTACATAACATTTACCACACAGAAACAGGCCATTTCACCCATTAGGTTTGCGCTGGTGTTTCTGCTTTACACAAACCTCCTCCCACCAGTCTTCGTCCAGCATTATCAGCATATTCTTCTCTCCCTCTCTCTTCTAAGTGTTTGGAAGAGTCGGTGGTGAATTGGAATGTCACTGGATGAGTGATCCAGAGGTCCAGACCTGGAGGACACGGTTCAAACCCCAGCATGGCAGCTGGTGGAATTTAAATTCAATTAACATATCTGGAAGTAAAAGCTAATCTAATGGTGACCATGAAACTATCATCGATTGTTGTAAGAACCCATCTGGTTCACTAACGCCTTATACGGCAGAAAATCTGTCGTCCTTATTTGGTCTGGCCTACTGATGGAACCATCAATTCTACGGACACGTGCTTGTAGGATTAGAATAGCGGTTTTAATATACTTACAACAGAGCCAGCCTGTTAGCCGTTGAACTTTCGGTGAACTGGCTGGCTGACTCTGTGGCACGGATCTTTGTACAACAGCTCCAGGGGGAGGAGTTCTGGGCGGAGCCAAGGGGGGAGCCCAGTACAAACTCTCGAGTACTCCCAGAGCTACTCCCCCTGGTGGTCAGGGAGTGCAACTGCACTTACAATATCGGTACATATATATACTGGGAACAGAGTGACATTGGTAACTTATAATACCGTGTGAATCTCATTCATCACACCTACCATGTGACTCCAGATCCACAACATTGCGGTTGACGCTCAACTGCCCCTCTGAAATGGCCGAGCAAGCCACTCAGTTCAAGGGAAATCAGGGACGGAGAACGGATGCTGACCTTGCCAATGATGCTCACGTCCCGTGAAAGAATAAAAATCCTGGGCGGGATTTCCCGGCTTTTCTAGCCGGCGAGAAATTCGGGTCGCTAGCCGGCGCACGGTTTCCTGGCAACGAGGGTGCAGCCAACGGGAAATCCTGTTGACAACGGCGGGAATGGTAGGCCGCCTCTGCCGCCGGAAAACCATGTGGCGGGGCAGTCGGTAAATCCCGCCCCCCAGTATCCCCATAAATGCCATTCACCTCAATTATTCGAAGGGTTTCCAAGTTTCATATCCTAACCACTCTCTGCGTCAAGACGATTCCAAAGACTTTGTTGGATATTTAGTGACTCTCTTATAATTTTGCCCCTTAGTTTTGAACTTCCGAAGTAACATGGTTACACACGGTTCTTGGGGACAACGTTGAGTGAACTTGTCAACAGGAAGCAAAATGACAGATTAGAATTACCTTTCCTGTGAACGTTTCAGTCAGAAAAGTGGGTCCACATTGTTTTAAGATAATAAGTTGTCCCTTCATTTTTTAATATAACCACAGAGAGTAGAAAAATAGGATGTTCTTAGCGTGAGAAATAAATACTGTTAATCGATGCATGCATAAATCATTGACAAACTGAAGCTGAGCAGAATGCTTATTCGGTCAAAATGTTTTGAAAAGAGGACAGATTATGACAGGGATTTTCCAGTCATGCCAGCAGTGGGCATTGCCGCGGGTGGGATGGGAATTGGCATTTGGGCGCTCCCCAAATTTTTCTGTCCCATCCCTGACGATGCCCACCACTGGCAGGACCAGAAAATCCCACCCTCCGTCTCCGAGATCAGCACAGGTCTATTTTGTGAGAGTTCTATGTTATCACCCCCAGGTCATGCGATCATTTAGCTAAGTATTGGAATGAGGAGGTACTCTGGGTTGTTACATAGAACATAGAAAAATAAAGCACAGAACAGGCCCTTCGGCCAACAATGTGCCGAATCTTTGTCCTAGATTAAGAACAAATTAATCTACACCCCATCATTCTACCGTAATCCATGTACCTATCCAATAGCCGCTTGAAGGTCCCTAATGTTTCCGACACAACTACTTCCACAGGCAGTGCATTCCATGCCCCCACTACTCCCTGGGTAAAGAACCTACTTCTGACATCCCCCCTATATCTTCCACCATTCACCTTAAATCTATGTCCCCTTGTAATGGTTTGTGTAAAATTTGTTTAAGGGGCAGACTGGTAATGGCAATCACAAGAGACTATCTGACATTGAAAACACTAAAACCGACAGCCCGTTGGGGAGTACGGGCCACAAATTCCACTGATGGTTCCGATGGCAAATTCTTACTGAATTTTACAGGCCCAGGAGGGCCTACATTCGAAATCCAGTTTGCGATGCCCAAGCTGTGCCAGTAGGGGCAGCATTGAGGTACCAACCCAGTGTCAGCTCCCAGGACGACAGTGAGGTAATGACAGCTCCCGACTGTCTCCAGCCTCTTGCACTTGCCTTCAGTTCTCTCGGCCCAAATTCCTTCGAAACTTTTTTTGCCTCCCCACCTCTCTCGCCAACTCTCCTTAAATCCCACCTCTCCGACTAAGCTTCTAGTCACCCGTCTCAATATCTCCCTGTGAGCTCATTGATAATCTCCCGTGAAGTGTATAGTTTTCATTACCTTTTTAAAAAATATGTTTTCATTAAAACTTTTACCATTTTATATTTAAAAAAATTATAAAACCAAACTGCACCAACCCATATGTTAAAAATTCCAAACAACAGTAACATGAATCTTTGCATAGGTTTAAGGTGCGAGGGGCAGGGTTTAGAGGAGATGTGGGAGGTAAGTTTTTTTTTTACACAGAGGGTAGTGGGTGCCCGGAACTCGCTGCCGGAGGAGGTGGTGGAAGCAGGGACGATAGTGACGTTTAAGGGATATCTTGATAAATACATGAATAGGATGGGAATAGAGGGATACAGACCCCGGGAGTGTAGCCGATTTTAGTTTAGACAGGCAGCATGATCGGTGCAGGCTTGGAGGGCCTGTTCCTGTGCTGCACTTTTCCTTGTTCTTTGAACCCCAATAATAAAAATGCAAACCAAACAATCCTCCTCCCCCCCACCAACCTCCCTCCCCTCACCCCCACTAACAGCTAACAGTGACTAGAGCCTGAAAGTGCAAGATAAACAGCCGCTATCGATGATAGGATCAATCGATAGACCCCCCCCCCCCCGCCACCCGCCCTCACCGTGAACTTGACCATCGTGTGGTACAAGAATACCATCAATTCACCCGGCCATACTGCTACACTGGGCGGCCTCCAGCTCAGCAATATACATCGCCGTGGCAACAGCGGTGCGAATGCCAAAGCATCTGCCCCCATCCTCAACTCCTGTGGATCCGACACCCCAAATACGGCAACGAACGGGCAGGGCTCTAAGTCAACATTCAGGATTACCGATAAGGTGCTGATAAAGGACCGCCAAAAACCCACCCGCTTGGGACAGGGCCAGGACATGTGCGTGTGATGAGCAGGCCCTCTCGAGTACCATTCACACTCACACTTGTCAGGGGCTGGTACTGGGCCAAATCGCTGGCTTTTAAAGTAGACCACGGCAGGCCAGCAGCACGGTTCAATTCCCATACCAGGCTCCCCGAACAGGCGCCGGAATGTGGCAATTAGGGGCTTTTCACAGTAACTTCATTGAAACCTACTCGTGACAACAAGCGATTTTCATTTTCATTTTTTCATCCTCGGCCTTCACCTCATCCACCGAAACCTGCTCTTCCCACCTGATCCGTCCATATACCCCGGACGTGCGGCCCTCCTCTGACCCCGCACACGAGAGTATCCTTTCCAGCAAGATAGACGACGGTGCCTCCGGGAAAGTCGGAAATGCCCACCGAACAAAGTCCAGCACCTGGAGATATCGGAACATGTCCGGTCCCCCAAGCCCTGCTTTCTCCTTCAACTCCTCCCAACTCGCAAAACACCACTCCAAAAACACATCCCTCACCCTCTCCAGCCCCCAAACTTTCCACCCCCTGAATGTAACATCCAATTTCCCTGGCTCAAAACAAACGGTTGCTGCAGATTGGGGCCCACCTTGACACCGCCCTCAGCTTAAAATGCTGACGGGGTTGCCACCATTGTGGATAGCACAATCGCTTCACAGCTCCAGGGTCCCAGGTTCGATTCCGGCTTGGGTCACTGTCTGTGCGGAGTCTGCACATCCTCCCCGTGTGTGCGTGGGTTTCTTCCGGGTGCTCCGGTTTCCTTCCACAGTCAAAAGATGTGCAGGTTAGGTGGATTGGCCGTGATAAATTCCCCTTAGTGTCCACAATTGCCCTTAGTGTTGGGTGGGGTTGCTGGGTTATGGAGATAGGGTGGAGGTGTTAACCTTGGGTAGGGTGCTCTTTCCGGGAGCCGGTGCAGACTCGATGGGCCGAATGGCCTCCTTCTGCACTGTAAATTCTATGTAAATATTTGTAACGTGGAGACCACCACCGATTTCACAGAATACTTTGCTGGAGAAAATGGTAAAGGTACCATCACTAGCGCCTTCAGACCTGTCCCTTTGCATGACCCCAACTTCATCTGTACCCAACTAACGTCCGGGTCCCCAAACCACCCCAATACCTTCTCTGCATTGGCTGCCCAATAATAATGCGGCAAAATTGGCAGCGCCCTCCAAGGAGTACTCCCCGCCCCTATGAAACCCATTTTGAACCACTCCATCTCCCGAAGAAATAGCTTTCGCAGAAAAACTGGGAGGCATTGAAATAAGAACACAAATCGCAGCAAAATATTCATCTTTTTAAAAAAAAAGAATTTGGAGTACCCAATTCTATTTTTTTCCAATTAAGGGGCACTTTAGCGTGGCCAATCCACCTAACCTGCACGTCTTTGGGTTGTGGGGGCGAAACCCACACAGACACGCGGAGAATGTGCAAACTCCACACGGACAGTGACCCAGGGCCTGGATCGAACCTGGGACCTCGGCGCCGTGAAGCAACAGTGCTAACCATTATGCCAGGCATTTTCAAAGTCGGGGTCGCGACCCGCGGGCGGGTGTCGGGAGGGTCGCGGAGCTGTCCATCGCGGCGCTCCCGATTGCGCAAATCCGCGCGCAACAGCCGGCTTTTAACTGTGCCGCCTGCGAGCGGACTTCAAAATGACAGCCGCGACTGGATACAAAAATGCGGGCTCGCTGCACATGTGCGTCCGCTCATCGGTGCGCATGCGCAGAACTGCATGGTTCCATAAGTTCCAATAAGGAAACCTGATCAGCCAGCATTTAAAGGCAAGATTTCAGCCAAAATGCGAAGGTACTTTTTTTCTAATTCTGTTATTAACTTCTTTTCCATTTCTGATCCCAAAATCGACTGAGCTACCAGCACCGAAGTAGCCAAATCCTGTGTTACACTGAATTACTTTGAATATATCACCACATTCAGCCAACCAGCCCATGTCCATATTTTTGCTTCGTTCGGAACACAATTGAGCATAAGGCACGATTCATACAGGAGAGAAAACAAGTGGAGAAATATAAGAACATTCTGGCCAGCCAACCAGCCCACACCTTGGAATTGAATGAAATGAAAATTGATACAGGAACAAATACTTTATCCTTCATGTCTTTCTAAATATGCAGCAGCTTCTGGTCTGGCCAGGTGGACACAAAAGCAGCAAATGGATTACAACCCCGGGAAGTGTGAGGTGATGCATTTGGGGAGGTCAAACAAGGCAAAGAATTGCACAATAAATGGGAGGATACTGAGAAGTGTAGAGGAAGGGAGGGACCTTGGAGTGAATGTCCACAGATTCCTGAAGGTAGCAGGGCGGGTTGCTAAGGTGGTTAAGAAGGCATCTGGAACCCTTCCATTTATTAGCCAAGGTAGGTTTGCGCAAACTGAGAAGCAGGGGGAGATGTTTTTAAAAATGCACTGTAATGTTCCTGCCTGAAGGGAGGCATAGAGCAGATCACGCCCCCCCCGCCCCCCCCCCCCCCGATGGAACCATCAATTCACCAGACACGTGTTTCCGATGTGAATCTAGGCTTTAATCGACTTACTTCAGAGCCAGCCTGTTACCCGTTGATGAACTCGTAGTGACCCAGGCTGACTCTGGACAAGGGTATTTATACAGCTGCACTAGGGGGAGGAGTCATGGGCGGGGCCAAGGGTGGAGCCAGTACAAGTTCCTGAGTGTTCCCAGCGCTACTCCCCCTAGTGGTAGGATGGCGCTAGTGCGCTTACAATGACAGTGTGAATTAACATATATACATCTATATTACATTCACCACACCCCCAAACGGCGACGTCATGTGCTTTGGGCGCGATCGCGATTCCTCCATTTTGTCAGCAGCAAGTATGGTAAGAGAAAATGGTGGGTCGAGAAGATCGGCTGGCGTGGTTCACAAAGGCCGGCCGGCGTGGGTCACGAAGTTCGGCCGGCGTGGGCCGCGAAGGTTGGCTGGTTGGTAAAAATGGGTCCCCGGAAAAAAACACCGAAAAACACTGCAATATGCCACCGTGCCGCCAAAATATTCACCGTAATAGATTGCACTCGGCCCGCCTGTGACAGTGGAAGGCTGTCCCACTTCTGCAAGTCTGCTCTATCTCTGCTCCCCAAGCTTGTAAAATTCAATTTGCGAAGTCGTGCCCAGTCCTGGACCCCCAAACACCGAAAACTGGTACCCGCCAGACGAATGGCAATCCCCTCAACCCAGCATCACCTCCCCTTCCCCTCAGGGGGCTAACCACAAAACATTCACTCTTCCCAAAATCTTGAAAAGGAAACAAACCTCTTCAGTATCCTCATTATCTGCCCCATAGCTGGCCTGGATCCCTTATGTACAGTAACACATCGTCTGCGTATAGGGGCACCTTATGTTCTATTCCATCCCTCACAATTCCTCTTCACTCATCCGTGGCCCTCAAAGTAATTGCCAACAAGTTGATCACCAATGTGAACAACAGAGGAGACATGGGACATCCCTGCCTCGCCCCCTGTGCAGCCTGAACGACCCCCGGTTCATGGTGTTCATTTGAACACTAGCAGCCGGTGCTTCATATAACTGCTGAACCCGCGATGCAACCCGTCCCAATCCCAAAGTTCCCCAGAACCGTGAACAAATAGCACCATTCGATGCTATCGAATGCTTTTTTGGCATCCAGAGACACGAATGTCTCCGGTTCTGGCCCCACCGCCGGTGTGAGATCTACATTAAAGTAACTGCCTCACGGTGGACGGCTGCTTTCTTTTTTTTCCAATTAAGAGGCAATTTAGCGTGGCCAATTCACCTAGCCTGCACATATTTTGGGTTGTGGGGGTGAGACCCATGCAGGCACGGGGAGAATGTGCAAACTCCACACGGACAGTGACCCAGAGCCGGGATCGAACCTGGGTCCTCGGCGCCATGAGGCAGCAGTGCTAAATGGGTTAAAGTGTCTTTAAATGGGTTAAAAATCCCTTGCCCTCATCACAGGATGCCGAACGCCCTGTGTGTTCCAGGTAGACAACCTCATTGGGGATCTCTAACCCCCACCCCCTTCACCCTCGAGTCAGCCATTTGCACTGTAGTGCAATATCCTTACCCAAATTCCAGGGTCCCAAACCCATCGAGGATGGCCACCAGCCCCACCCCCAGGGTGACAAAGAAACTCCCCTGGTAACTGTTAGTTGACCCCTCCCCCCTCCATTATTTCCACTCTTCCCTCCGGAGCCTTCTTAATATTGGGTGTCTTTGCCGTCAATTTTGACATTCCATCATCGGGGAAGAGTCACCTACTCAACTCACTGGGCATGGGCACCAAAGCCCACCGAGAAAAAAGGGTAAAAGGTGTGGTGAATGTATAGTACGAGTAATTCACCCGTGTATTAGTATCATGTTCTGCCATTGTGTTACAACTATGTTATGTTGTTGACATTGTGGGCTCCACCTATGGGCCATTGTGTGGCTTCACCCACAGGGGGATATGTTGGGGCATGTATGGGCTCCACCCACGGCTCCTCCCCTTGAAAGGAAGTATAAAGAGCAGTTGACCTGTAGGCAGGTCACAGTATTGTACCAGTCGCAGGCAGGCACTATTCTAAGCTGATTAAAACGTCAGTTCACTTCTACTTGTGTCTTTGAGTGAATTGATGGTCGCATCAAAAGGGATCAAACACAAAGACCTTGCCGGGGGCCACTTTGTGTGCGTCTTGCTTTACATGACATCACCGGAAGGGTCAGGTTCAGTACATTAAGGGTGCAATATACATTCAAGTAGTGATTGTTGCTTTCCAGTGAATCTGCCAGTGCACCCATGTTGGTTTGTACCTTCCAAGACTGTCCACACAGCCAGCTAAACTACAAAGTGTCCAGGGACCCTGGGGCATGTGCAATGGCAGCCTTGCATGAACCAGCACCATCGGAAGGAAGAAACCAGGAGGCGAACAGAGGAGGGGAATATAAGAAACAATAGGTAAGGAGGAATGTCAATTTAAATCATCTTGCGCCAATCTGAGTTACCAAATTCTCAGGAAATCACTATTAAAAAATAAACTTAGAGTACCCAATTATTTTTTTTCTCCAATTTTAGTCACAATTTAGCGTGGCCAATCCACCTAACCTGCACATCTTTGGGTTCTGAAGGTGAAGCCCACACAGACATGGGGAGAATATGCAAACTCCATACGGACAGTGATCCAAGGCCGGGATTCGAAACCGGGTCCTCAGCGCCGCAGTCCCAGTGTTAACCACTGCGCCACATGCCGCCCCTCAGGAAATAACTTAAGTGCGTTCAGCAAAACCAGAGGAAAAAGCAGCCTTGCGCGATCAATGCATCTCTCCTGTATCCAGCGACTGAGACAACTCCAGCTTGTAGCTCTTTCCAGTAGTCACGCCCATTAATTTCTCCTCGGATTTAGAATTATGTCAGCTACTGTCATACGCTTGTGGTGTGGTAGCTAAGCAACCAGCTCCACGTGCATGTGTGTGTCCAGTAAACACCAGCAACTAACGCAGGAATGAATCAGTTAAAACCAGGACAGAACAGTTAAACCAGAAGCGGAAATTCACCACCACAACTCAGCCACACGGACTGACTTTAATTAATTTAAGCCAATGCTGGCAGTCGTTCAATTTAACCAGAGTTGCCATGAGGAGGGGAGGGGGGGATCTTAGCTGGGCGATTTTCAATTGCAAGTCGGTTGTAAGTCTTACATTGGGAATAAATATGGTGAAAGGTGCACCCCGTACTGGAAGAGAGTGCAGAACAGATGCTTCAGAAAAGACACCATGCACCGAGGCTATCATCAGCTAACCCTGATAAAAGCATCCTTTCATATACACAAATTTAAAAATATCAATCCAAAGTGGTCTGGCCTACTTCACTCCAGTCCCTGCTACATGATTGACTTCCAATGTTTTTGAACGTGGCCAAACATGCTACTCAGTTATATTTAAAATAAATCACTAAAAGCGAAAGCCTCCCCCCCACTTGCCACCCAAACGCCCCCGACACTCTCCCCCACCTTCGCGGGGCCAGTAGCATCTTAAGAACAAACAGTAAAATTTCTGCACCATGACGTACAGTTCTGTTATCAATTAGTGTCTTCTAAGACAAGAGCCTGGATGGCAGATGCTTCAAGCAGCAGCATTCGGAAGAGAGGCATTAATTTTTGTCAAATGTTGTCTTACAGATATAATGTTGCATCATTGCACGCCAAAAAAAATGTTCAAAGCTCCCTCGCAACAAGCAGGCAAGCACAGTTCCAGGTTCAGTATTAAATAAGCTGAACTCAACCAGGGAGCAATTGAAGCGACATAATTGGTTTATATGCTCTGGGCTGGAAAGAGAAAATAAAGTATTGATTGCTCTCCAGTGACGCCAGCAAGTGTACATTAGTTGAAGACAGGGTTTGCCTGGCAATGAGGTGCTCCACAGTTAGACACCATGTCGATGTCCATGCAGGACTCGAACGAAGAATGGGCGGCCACTTGAGTGAGCTAGGCAGCTGTAGGACAGAGTGTGCGAGCGTTTGTGGATAATAACAGTTCAGCAACTCTGACCACTAATTGCCACTTAGCCTAACGAACATTGTTAAAACTACTGACCTAAATGTTTTCGTAATGAGAGGCTCTTTGTGTGCCTGTCTCTCAGATGTATGTTAATTGTTTGGAGGGAGAAAGAACACAAATATTTTTCTACTTTAAAATAAATTGTCAACTGTGATTACTGGCGTGGCTGATCATTAACTAAATAATCACCCAATTAAAATGACTAATCGCAGCTCATGTGACTGGAACAGTTGAGGGTTAGCGGGCAATATGGCAGGCGCACATATGTGCAGCAATTCAATGTGGGTTAGTTAACATACTGCACCTACACTCACTCTCTCTTTATAATAATAATCTTTATTTGTGTCAAGTAGGCTTACACTGACACTGCAATGAAGTTGCTGTGAAAATCCCCTAGTGGCCACACTCCGGCGCTTGTTCAGGTACACAGGAGGGGAGAATTCAGAATGTCCAATTCACCTGACAAGCACACCTTTCGGGACTTGTGGGAGGAAACTGGGGCACCCGGAGGAAACCCACACTCCTGCAGTGTTGCAAACTGCTAAGCAACGAGGGTGAAAAATGTTTCCTCATTAACGTGAAAGGATCACAGGGTTCCACTTGTTTTCCAACCTCTCTTAGGAACGCGGCAAAAAAAAACCACAGTTAATCGATCATATGTAATCTCGCTGTGTTAAAGCTCATGCGCGATGCATGTTTAAGGTGGGAGCTCTGAGGGACATATGCAGAAAACGCATACATGCCTCCAATAGAATAATGGACAAGAGTAGGGCCTGGTGCCATACCTAGGTATCTTGTGGTGAGAAGGACACTCGCCATTAGATCCCACCCGCACACCCAGAACCTCAGCCACTCTCCACTCTTGAGGGAGGAGGTGGTGGGGAACAGATTCTTCCCAAGCACCTCAGTACACAAGACTCCTGCTCTATGGGCTGTTCCCAGGGGTTCTGCTGGAGGACCATCAGCTCCATGGAAAACAGGGCAGCACAGTGGTTAGCACTGCTGCATCACAGCGCCGAGGTCCCAGGTTCGATCCCGGCCCTGGGTCACTGTCGGTGTGTAGTTTGCACATTCTTCCCGTGTTTGGGTAGGTTTCGCCCCCACAACCCAACGATGTGCAGAGTAGGTGGATTGACCACGCTAAATTGCCTCTTAATTGGAGAAATGGGTACTCTAAATTTAAAAAAAACACTGCCGTTAGTAACACCGCCGTCTGTAATACTAAAAGAAAATTCCGTGCACGACCCTCTTTGGTCTGCCCAAAACTTCATGGACTTCCAGTGCAAGAGGCGACATTCACCTAGTGTTGTAAACAGGCACATTCTAAGGTCCTGGACCACATGTTGAGGGTCAGTTGCTGCAAAGGTTCAACGGGGAAAGGCCACAGTCTCAGACCCTCCCCTAAAGCACACCAAAGTACTGGGAATTATGTAAAACCCCTCGGGCTGCCTGGCTGACACAAAGTTGACATTGTAAAATAATCTGTCATTGTAAGCGTAATGAGGCTTACAATAGTGCCACATACTGTACTGAAAGAAACTGATCTGTTTTGCACCTTACATAACGTTAAATTTTAACTGTTATAGAACATAGAACATAGAACAGTACAGCACAGAACAGGCCCTTCGGCCCTCGATGTTGTGCCGAGCAATGATCACCCCACTTAAACCCACGTAACCCGCATACCCGTAATCCAACAATCCCCCCATTAACCTTACACTACGGACAATTTAGCATGGCCAATCCACCTAACCCGCACATCTTTGGACTGTGGGAGGAAACCGGAGCACCCGGAGGAAACCCACGCACACACGGGGAGGACGTGCAGACTCCACACAGACAGTGACCCAGCCGGGAATCGAACCTGGGACCCTGGAGCTGTGAAGCATTGATGCTAACCACCATGCTACCGTGAGGCCCCATGTAATGTCGCTTTACAAATTTTATGGATAAAGTATACTTGTGGGAAAAAAAAACGAGCATATGCCGCAGGAGGCCCCATGTTGGGTTTCTAGTCTGCACAGACTTGTGTCTCTCTCTGTTTAATTACTCTTGGTGTTTCCTGGTCTCTGCTAGTGTGTAAATCGTGACACAGAGTTCAATTTTAACCAGGACAGGTTGAGGAACCGAGTTCGATAAATCCAGATGGGCAAATGCACCAGAAAAAAAAGAAAACAGGGTGGCAGGGTGGCGCAGTGGTTAGCACTGCTGCCTCACGCCGCCGAGGTCCCTGGTTCGATCCTGGCCCCGGGTCACTGTCCGTGTTTCCACACTCTCCTCGTGTCTACGTGTGTCTTGTTTCTCCCCCCCCCCCCCCCCCACAATCCAAAAGATGTGCAGGGTAGGTGGATTGGTCATGCTAAATTGGCCCTGAATTGTAATAATTTTTTTTAAAGAAAAAAGAAACGAAAACTTCCAGATTGCTGTCAAACCCCGGCCTGGCCGATCGATAAAATGTGGCTGATTCTTACTGCCCAGTGGTTAAGAACGTCATTCAGTTCATTATATCGCAAAAATGCATTGCTTGTAGCCTGTTACAATATGCAGAGGCTCAGGCGGGTAGAGGCCAACACTATCTCGTCAGTGCATTTCATTATGCTAATAAATGCAGCCCCGTTAGCCTCAACCGGATCCAGATTATAAATATTTTAACAAAGAGACCATGGAGGAAAAATAAATAAATCAGGCAGGTGTTTTGCGCCTGGTCATTACCCAGCGATGCAATCTTGTAGGAGATTCTGGTGCCGCCTGGATAAGGCTCAACAGCCTAATGATTCTCACTGCGTGCAACGGAACAGGAGTAAGCTATCCCGCTATCCCCAGCCTGTCCCGCCAGTCACTGCTGACTCGTGACCCAACTGCAGTTGCCCCCCCTTTGCCCCACATCCCTTTGGGTATCTATCAGTCTCAGATTTCGAATAAACAAATGATCTGAGGGGGTCTTGACAGGGTGGAGGTGGAAAGGATACATAGAAACGTACAGAGAAATAAGGAGCAGGAGGAGGCCATTCAGCCCTTCGAGGCTGCTCCGCCATTCATTGTGATCATGGCTGATCATCAAGTCCAATACCTTGAGCACCCCCCCCATATCCCTTAATCCCTCTAGCCCCAAGAATAGAAAGGGGATGTTTCCCCTTTTGGAAGAATCTAGAACTAGGGGGGTCACTGTTTAAAAATAAGGGGCTGCCCATTTAAGACAGATTTTTGGTTCTCTCAGAGGGTCATGGGTCAGTCGCATGCAATTCCTCATAGGGCAGTGGAAGCAGAACCTTTGAATATTTTTAAGGCAGAGGTGGATAGATTCTTGATTAACAAGGGGATGAAAGGTTATCGGGTTAGGCAGGAATGGGGGGTTGAGGTTGCAATCATATTAGCCGCGATCTTATTGAATGGTGGAGCAGGCTCGAGGGGCCTAGTGCCCGCCTCCTGCTCCTTATTCGAATGTGCTTTAAAATTCATTCGAGGGATGTGGGTGTCGCTAGCTAGGCCAGCATTGGGCGGCACGGTGGCTCAGCGGTTTAACACTGCTGCCTACGGCGCCAAGGACCCCGGTTCGATCCCAGCCCTGGGGTCGCTGTCCGTGTGGAGTTTGCACATTCTCCCTGTGTCTGCGTGGGTCTCACCCCCACAACCCAAAGGTTGTGCAGGGTAGGTGGATTGGCAACGCGAAACTAGCCCTTGATTGGAAAAATAAATAATTGGGTACTCTAAATTATTTTTCAAAAAGAGCTAGGCCGGCATTTATTGGCCATCCCTAACTGCCCTTGAGAACGTGCTGGTGAGCTGCCTTCTTGAACCGCTGCAGTCCACGTGGTGTGGGTATGTTCGTATGGTCCACTTGCGGACGAGAGAACCAAATTTCTATCATCTTTTGTGTGTGTGTGAAAGAGTTTTCTAATTTCACTCCTAAAAGGTCTGAAATAGTCTATTTCAGACTAATCTTTTAGCCACTAATCTTTTAGCTTCACAACTAATGGAATTGCTCTCTCCCCATTAACCCAATCTGTTGCCCTTGTTACCTTGGACCAAATCACCCCTTAACCTTCTAAAATCCAGGGCATATACCCGAGTGTGTGTAATCTCTTCTCGTAATTTAGCTTAAACCGAAGTCCGTTTTCGGCAGAGTTTGGCGGGGTGATTCTCAGTGGCTGCAGCTTTGAGAATCACACCATTATTCAACGGCTCTTTGCCATTTACATTTGGCCTTGGGGAGGCCGTACTTAAAGAGATGTCCCGCCGGCGAGCTGATCTCTCCAGGAGGAACGGCTGCACTTAGATTGGGGCGCCATTTTGATCGGCTGCCACGACCCCCCCCCCAACGGCTCTCAGGCTCCCCACCACCCCCCCCAGCCTTCCCGAGGCCTCCAGGAACTCCTCCTCACCCCCCGCACAATCGGCATGGCCCCCTCGGGCCTGACCTCCGGCAGTACCAACCTGGCACTCGGTCACTGCCAACCTGCCAGCAGTGCCCCTTCCAGTGCTATCCTGGGCCAGGGTGGCACTGCCATGGTTCCAGGGGGAGTGCCCTGCGAGCCCCCCCCCCCCCCCCCCCAGAGGTGCTGTTACGCCTGGTACACGTTTGTGTCCCAAACGCCACCCTGGTGAGGCATCACGGCCGACCATTGAGTCCTGGGCACCGGGTGAATCTGCCGCCCGGGTATTTAAATGACCCATTAGGCTCATTTAAATATGCAGATCTAGATCTCACCCAGCGAGGGTGAGATCCGGATCGTGCCGGGCATAGAGAGTTGGGTGACCTGTGATCCGCACTGGGCGCAATGGGGTTGCTGAATCGGCCTGTTAACTCTGTTTCTCTCTCCATACAATGCTGCTAGACCTGCTGAGTTTTTCCAGCATTTTCTGTTTTTATCCCTGTTATGATGTGGTGTCGAGCCGTATTCCAGGTGCGGTCTAACTAGGGCACACTCAATGAATCACTTGGGTGCAATACCAGGAAGCTGCTCAAGTCTGTGAAACTATACACCAAAGATGAGCGGAGGGTCTTCAGGGAGAGCAGGAGTCGGTATGCACTATTTACGTGAACCACCAACATGGCTCGTCCTACTCTGAAATGGCAACCTCGCTGCTTCCCGTGGGTGCATGCCGGTTGATGGTCAGGAGCTGTCCACTTTCACCCAACGTTCCCTTGGATTTTCTGAATAAAGTACATTTCCGAAGGCGTGAAGTTTTATTTGCAGACGGAGCCGTGCGGTGACATCATGGTGTACAATAGGCCCTAAGATGCTGGTGAGAACTCCACACAAGCCAGTGGGGAAAGTATGAGTCAGTGCTACAGCCAAGGAACCCAGCCAACCTCAACACTCCGCAACGGTCAATTCCCGCACTGCTTCTCGACACCGACTCATTTTTTAATTAATGAGTCAAATCCTAACCCGCTTCACTTAACCCTTCTGCTGCCGAAACACTAAGATGTGCCAGATATCACAGGTAACCAGGAGGGACAAAAATACGTCCTGTGTGAGACAGGTTTCTTTCGAACCCGCCCAGACACAATTTCAAAATAGGGGTTGTTTTGTTACCTGTCCGGCAGGTAGCATGTGCTACTCAATTCAGTTACAGTAGAGGCTTTCGGAAGAAGGTTCAAAGTCGTCCATAAGTTTTACATAAAGTTTATTGAGTAACCCAACTTAAATAACTGCGCAAGCTCTTACTTTAAGAACTGTACTAGTAGAAAGGTTACAACTTTTCTATACAATACAACTAGGCCTGACCACACTAGCAGCCCCGAGCTAAATCTCTGCCTTTGATCTCCTCACAGTCTAATCAGTCAAAGAGCCTTGAGGGCAGCTTGCTTCCCCCTTTATACCCGCCAGTGCTGCCCCCTAGTGGTCTTTCCATTTCCCATCAGCCCCTTCTGTACATACGCATGTAGAGATCACTACAGGGGTTTTTAACAAAAATCCAACGATCCCAGTCAAACCTTACAAATAACATCAGTGGCAGTCGAGGTGAGTTTTTGTAATTCTCAGAAATGTCATCAAATATTAATGCGCCTGCTGCCCCGATGATTCAATTGTAAATATGCAATGGAGTCGGAACTGGGCAGATCTTCAAATCCATGTTGAGTCACCTGCCAGCCACAGAGGCAGTAGAAAATGTATAATTCGCCTCAGTCTTTTTGGTTCAATGAGGGCAAGAAGGAGTGTATCCGTTTCCCATTCCTGACCACCGTCCAGCAGATGTCTACATAAAAACAGGTTCAGCCAAAGCAATCGCCTCACGCGCCCATCCAGGCTCACGCATGAAGAATGTGCGAGATTCCACCGGGCCATAATATGGCCGCGGAACCAATCTTGGGCACCGCTCAGCAGGTTCGGGAGAGGAAGGAAAGAGAAAAAGACCTGGAGAACCCGTCCGCCCATCGCCCCCATTGTCATGGGTGGTGATGCGCAATCAATAACTACTGAAACGAGGATGTAGTCCGAATTGAAGGCTTTAATCAACAAGATGTTTCCCCCTGCAGCTCGAGTACAGAAAGAGGCCGGCTGCTGGGAAACACGGGTTCTTATACCCCACCTCACTGGGCGGAGCTACCTTACATTCCGACCAATGAAATGCAAACACTTGGGCCAATGAGCAGCGAGCCTTCTCCCCCAATGGTAGCTCACACTCCCAGGTACCGTAGTACCTCTAGTCACACTACCACAGGCGGCTTCAGCTGAGATGCCACGAGACTGGGAAGCTACCTTTCTGCATTTGTTCACAGCCGGGTGATTTATTTCAGGACAATTGACACTTTTGTGGTATGGCCCCTTTCCCCTCGCTGTCACCTCTCCTCCGGGTCAGCTGGCAACAGCCGACGGTTTCCCAGTCACGGTGCCCCCCCCCCCCCCCCCCCGCCCACTGGGCTGCAGCTCAAACATCCAGCTCAGACCGCGGAATAAGGAGGCGCTGAAGTGGCCGACCACACACTTCAATGAAATGGCCTGTTCGACTGGTGCCACAAAGGGTCAGGCAACTGATTGTGCTCAGTGAAGAGGAGCTGGAAACCTCATTTCCGTCCCACGCCCACTTGTGTTCACATCTGCCAACGGAGAAAAAATTCACTTCTCAGGGGACGCCAGCTTATGTCAGATCGGTTATGTTGTTTATAAAAAGGGGCTGTGGGCATGTGTTTACACAAATAAAATTGGTGCGAAACAGGCACGTCTCTGATGCTAATCCTCAGGGTTTAAAAAAAAAATAAACACAGCACCACATAATTCTTGTTTTCCTCACCGAGCATCTCTTCCGACAGGACATGTGGGAGAGTCAATCCAGCTGCCTGCCTCTCTTCCCCAGTCTTGTCCATGCCTGGATGGCCCTATGAAGGAACCACGCTGCGTGTGGAGGCACTTTTCAGGCCATCCATGACGGGGTGGGTACCACAAGATTAATACTTGGTACATGATTTGAACAACACCTCCTGATTTAGTTTTCCTTTAAGCCTCCTTCAGCTCGGGCTTTGTGCCAGACTATCATGTTAATAATAATCTTTAATCTTCGTTGTCACAAGTAGGCTTACATTAACACTGCAATGAAGTTACTGTGAAAAGGCCCTAGTCGCCACATTCCGGCACCTGTTCGGGGACACAGAGGGAGAATTCAGAATGTCCACATTACCTAACAAGCACGTCTTTAGGGACTTGTGGGAGGAAACCGGAGCACCCGGAGGAAACCCGCTCAGGCACGGGGAGAACGTGCAGACTCTGCGCAGACAGTAACCCAAGCCGGGAATCGAACCCTGGACGCCGGCGCTGTGAAGCAACGGTGCTAACCACTGTGCTACTGTGCTGCCCACAAGTGGTGCCTGTCTCAATTAAGGGGCATGGTGAAGCAACTTTTCCTGTCTGATGTTCCTGTTAAAATGTAGTTGCTGTGCATCGCCCGTTTTCTTTTTAACTGCATGGTCTCTTTGAAAGTTTATTGCACAAGACACAGGCTTGCGTTATTTGTCACCGAACAAGGCCAGTAGGGTACCTGTTAAATTGTTGTGTGGCCATGTACCTGCACATCTTTTTTTTAATAAATGTTTTTATTGGGTTTTTGAACAAGGTATAATTACCGTTATGTACACAGAATAAGAAACATTAAATATATATATATATATATACACACACATATTTAGAAGAGAAGGGCACACCCCAACATAGAATACAGTAAAATATAAAATATGTGGGGTACTGTGCACCAGCTCGACAGCGGCAGCTCTGTGCATCTGGCCGAATTATTTACACCACGTAAGTACGCGACTGTTTGCGGGGAGGTGGGGTGGGCGGGGAAGGAGGGGCAGGGGTGGCGGGGCAAATATACATTTGGGTGCCGGGGAGATAACTACAGTGTGCGACACCTGGCCGAGTCGCGTGCTGCTGTCGCCCGCCTCTCCCGGACGGCTCTCGCTGCCGTCCCCCGCTCGCCTCCGCTGCTCCTCCCGTCCTCAACCTCCTCGTTCCCCGCTCCTGGAGATGTCATGCATGTTTTGGCACCCCGTACCTTCCTTCCGGCTCCCGTTTCCCTGCCCCCCGCCCCATCCCGCTGGTTCTCCTCTCCAGTCCCCCCTCCCTCCACGGTTCGCCCCTCCCTCCTCAAGTTCAGCTGTCTGCCCCCCCCCCCCCCTCCCCCCCACTGTTGTTCGCTTTTCTATCTTCAGATTTAGCCCCCCCCCCCCCCCCCCCCCCCCACCTCCCTCCCAGTCCCTCTCCCTTTCATGCCTTGGCTACCCTCCCCCCCAAATTCTTGGCTACCCGGCTATTCTTCCTCTTGTTCGTTGGCCACAAACAGGTCCCGGAACAGTCGCGTGAATGGCTCCCACGTTCTGTGGAAGCCGTCGTCCGACCCTCGGATGGAGAATTTCATTTTCTCCATTTGGAGAGATTCCGAGAGGTCGGACAGCCAGTCTGCAGCTCAGGGTGGTGCCAAACAGGATTCTACAGCGGGCGATCAGGGAGGCAAAGGCAAGGGCATCCGCCCTCCTCCCCAGGAATAGATCTGGCTGGTGTACCTGCACATCTTAGTAGGAATGTTGCTGATAACATCCCGACAGCCCAGTGCCAACTCCATTTAGCAAACTTACCCAGGCATATGTCACAGGCATTGGGAAATCCTGTGTGTTCGGTTGCCTGACTTGGAGGTCCATAAGAAGTATCGTCCTTGCCAATGTGGAGTGCAGTTGGTTATCCTGCACGCAAAGAGAATGTTGACGGGCTCCTCAGCCCTGAGCTAACACAGCCAAGCCTCTTATAAAATAAATTTAGGCCACCCAATTCCTTTTTGCCAATTAAAGGGCAATTTAGCCTGGCCAATCCACCTACGCTGCACATCTTTTGGGTTGTGGGGGTGAGACCCACGCAGACATGGGGAGAATGTGTAAACTCCACACGGACAGTGACCCAGGGTCGGGATTGAACCCGGGTCCTCGGCGCTGTGATGCGGCTGGTTTAGCTCACAAGGCTAAATCACTGGCTTTTAAAGCAGACCAAGCAGGCCAGCAGCACGGTTCGATTCCCGTACCAGCCTCCCCGGACAGGCGCCGGAATGTGGCGACTAGGGGCTTTTCACAGTGACTTCATTGAAGCCTACTCGTGACAATAAGCGATTTTCATTTCATTTTTCATTTCAGTGCTAACCACTGTGCCGCCATGCCACCCCAAAACAGCCCAGCCTAACCTTGACCTCATCCAACCTCCACAGAAATGCTCTTCCAACAGGAATCACTGGACAGCAATCGGAGGAGACTTTGAGCTGGGGTGACATTTGCCCTATGAGGTGAAGAATATAGAATAAAGAAAAGTACAGCACAGGAACAGGCCCTTGAGCCCTCCAAGCCTGCACCGACCATGCTGCCCGTCTCAACTAAAATCTTCTACACGTCCTGTGTCCGTATCCCTCTATTCCCGTCCGATTCATGTATTTGTCAAGATGCCCCTTAAACGTCGTCACTATCGTCCCTGCTTCCACCACCACCTCCGGCAGCGAGTTCCAGGCACCCACTACCCTCTGTGTAAAAAAACTTGCCTTGTACACCTCCTCTAAACCTTGCCCCTCGCACCTTAAATCTATGCCCCCGAGTAATTGACCCCTCCACCCTGGGAAAAAGTCTCTGACCATCCATTCTGTATATGCCCCTCATAATTTTGTAGACCTCTATCAGGTCGCCCCTCAACCTCCGTCGTTCCAGTGAGAACAAACCGAGTTTATTCAACCTCTCCTCATAGCTTATGCCCTCCATACCAGGCAACATCCTGGTAAATCTCTTCTGCACCCACTCTAAAGCTTCCACATTCTTCTGGTAGTGTGGCGACCAGAATTGAACACTATACTCCAAGTGTGGCCTAACCAAGGTTCTATACAGCTGCAACATGACTTGCCAATTTTTATACTCAGTGCGCTGGCCAATGAAGGCAAGCATGCCATATGTCTTCTTGACTACCTTCTCCACAGGTGTTGCCCCTATCAGTGACCCATGGACCTGTACACCTAGATCTCTCTGACTGTCAATACTCTTGAGGGTTCTACCATTCACTGTATATTCCCTACCTGTATTAGACCTTCCAAAATGCATTACTCACATTTATCCGGATTAAACTCCAACTGCAATCTCTCCGCCCAAGTCTCCAAACAATCTAAATCCTGCTGTATCCTCTGACAGTCCTCATCACTATCCGCAATTCCACCAATCTTTGTGTTGTCCACAAACTTACTAATCAGACCAGTTACATTTTCCTCCAAATCATTTATATATACCATGAACAGCAAAGGTCCCAGTACTGATCCCGACGGAACACCACCAGTCACAGCCCTCCAAATCAGAAAAGCACCCTTCAATTGCTACTCTCTGCCTTCTATGACCTAGCCAGTTCTGTATCCATCTTGCCAGCTCACCTCTGATCCCATGTGACTTCATCTTTTGTACCAGTCTGCCATGAGGGACCTTGTCAAAGGCCTTACTGAAGTCCATATAGACAACATTCACTGCCCTACCTGCATCAACGATTTTTTGTGACCTCCTCTAAAAATTCTATCAAGTTAGTGAGACACAACCTCCCCTTCACAAAACCGTGCTGCCTCTCGCTAACACGTCCGCTTGCTTCCAAATGGGAGTAGATCCTGTCTCGAAGAATTCTCTCCAGTAATTTCCCTACCACAGACGTAAGGCTCACTGGTGGTCAAGGATCCCATGGCACTATTTCAGGGAAGTGCAGGGGAGTTCTTCCCGAATGTCTTGCTGAATATTTATCTCCTCACCCAACATCTCAGCCAACATCACAAAAACAGATCATCTGCTCATTATTGCATTGGAATTTGTGTGCAGATTGGCTGCCACATTTCCTGCAACAGTGACTACATACAGTACAACAGTGACTACATACAGTACAACAGTGACTACATACAGTACAACAGTGACTACATACTAATCTGCTTGTGGATGTCCGGAGATCATGAAAGGAAGCAAATAAAAATGAATTATTTATAAATACTTTGTGTTTCTTTTCTCCAGGTGGGGAATCCCAAAACTAAATTCCCCTCACTAGACCAGGGGAAGTCCAATTGCAGCACTCAACTCTGGGCGGGGCCAGTTAATTCAGCACAGAGCACAACCGAAGCCTGGATTTTGCTGGTTGATATCGGCCAGTTACTGCATCTTACTGGAAAGAATTATTTTAGGGTATTATGCAAAAAAAATTGGTTTGCACGGGCGGCACGGTGGTTGGCACGGCTGCCTCACGGCGCCGAGGACCCGGGTTCGATCCCGGCCCCGGGTCACTGTCGACTTTGCACATTCCCCCCATGTCTGCGTGGGGTTCACCCCCACAACCCAAAACGATGTGCAGGGTATGTGGACTGGCCACGCTAGATTGCCCCTTAATTGGAAAAAAGAAAGAATTGGGTACTCTAAGTTTATAAAAAGAAAATTGGCTAGCACTACATATAGTTGCAGTGTCTACCGCTGCATGCACTCGCTAGCATTGCAAACATAGCACTGAAACAGCAGAGTTTCCACAGCAGCCTTTTGCTGGCTTTTGTTTTGGAAATCAGGGCCTGAAATTTTTTGCAAGGCGAGGAATGTATCCCCGCTGACTCTGACAGACCCGCTGCCATTTTACGCACCAGTAGGCATTGATTAAAGTGGAAGTCCCGCCTTGGAGAACAGCCAGCAAATCAGATTCGCCAACAGCGCTGCAGCCCATCTAGGCATCCAGGCACAGTGCTGCAGTGGCCAGAAGAGGTACTGCAGTGCTGTACCTGCGACTAGAGGCAGGATTTTCCTCCCCCTCCACGGCGTGTTCTGCAGTGGCGGAGGATGGCTTGCCAGTGGCTGTGGACAGCATCATCTTGCCCTGCCGCTGTAATCATAGTTTCCCGTTGAATGTACCTGTTGTCACCGGGTGCACCGTTGGCAGAGTCGTAAGATCCGACCAGCATGAATGGCCAGAAACTCCCGCTCAACGTGACGGGGACATGGAAGTGGTTGGGGTCTCCAAGATGGGACTCCTGGTGGGTAGTATTGTGAGGTCCAGAGGTGTCTGGTCCTTGAGTGGAGGGTGCCCCCAGTCAGATAAGGTCTTCTGATGGAAGCACCTGATGCGTAACCACCTCCCCCCCCCACCCCCCTCACCCCTTCCGGTCAGAGACCGAGGATGGTAAATATTTCTGTTTCAAAGCCCAATCTATCCGGTGCCTGCCAGCCTAGAAATTGAGGGTTGAGGGTGGGCTGGAAATTGGGGCAATGTTTGGGCTTCCCATCCAAGGCCCAACTCGCCCCATCGTAAAATCGTGTCCAGTTTGGGGCGCACGGGGTCACAGAGAAAATCCCGCCCACACAATTTCACCCTCAACCTCAACCCCTCCACCAAACGCAAAGCCCAGGCCCAGAGTATTTGGATAAAAGTTCCTCGGAGAAGACCAAATGAAGGAAATGAAATGAAATGAAAATCGCTTATTGTCACAAGTAGGCTTCAAATGAAGTTACTGTGAAAAGCCCCTAGTTGTCACATTCTGGCACCTGTTCGGGGAGGCTGGTACGGGAATTGAACTGTGCTGCTGGCCTGCCTTGGTCTGCTTTCAAAGCCAGCGATTTAGCCCTGTGCTAAACCAGCCCCTGTTGAATTAGAATCCGAACTCAAGTGAATTGTACATGCTTGGGACTGGATGGCGTCTCAGCATCTGTCACTCCATACCGCATTCTGTTCCAAAAACAGAGGCTTTTAGCAATTCAATTCTAAAACCCACTCTGCTCAACACTGTGTCAGGGCTGGAAGAGTGCACGGGGTCAATACCAGGCACGTAGTGACATTCTGAAAAAGGCTACAACTCCGGAAACGTTTCAGTACATTTTAGTTGGATGATGGTTTACTTGAACTCCCTAATCCTGAGCCCTTTTTGCCACTTCTCTTGTGTAGATGGACACATGTCTTCAAAGACACATGTGGTTTGTCCTGACAAGATAGAACTGGGAGGACTTAAAATTCGGGCCTACTCATTTTTGCCTGCCTTCACCCACCGCAGTGAGTGGGACTGACAGCCTGCTTGGTCATGCTTCCTGGGACCCCCTCATCCATTCTCTCTTCCCAAATCAAAATTCCACTGGTCTTCTCGCTCAATCCTTTGACAATCTCGCAGCTCATCTTTTCAACCAACCAGGCTTTATCGTCCTTTCTAATTTATCCCCTTATGGCTCATAATCGGCCCAACTTGTTATTCCCATCTACTTTTCTCTCTGTAAAGCATCCATGGACATGTTTTTCGTACATAAATGGAAATGGCTTTTATTGAAATTTGTGAAAGGATACCACCTGAGCTATAATGAAATTAAATAAACAATTCAAACTTAGGTGTGAAATAGCGTGGCATCTCTGGGGCACTTACTGAAGAGCAAATTGTACTGAACTTTGAATGCCAGGCTGCTTGAGTGCGGAATGTTTCACTGGAAGGACCACATTGTGTCCAAAGGATTCATGCTTATGGCTATTGCAACACAATGCCGAATGTTAACTTGCTCGGTCGTCACAACATGTTGGCATGTTTTCCATGTAGCACTGTACTCCAGTGGGTGATGTTGTGGGTGTTCATTTCATTTCATTTGTTCTTCTAGCTGGCAATTTGCTATTTAAACTTAGCATATATGGCCTTGTTCAGTCCCCTGATTATAATTGTTGTGAAAAATTGACTTGTCAGTCATTTCGCGCTGCAGTTAAACTCTCTCTGGTGCAAAGCTCTGGAACAAGCAACAAGAGAGAAATAAAAGGAATTTGTTTCAGGCACATATACGGCTGGAATATCCATGAATCTATCGCGACACAGTGATGTGCTGTCACTGCGATTTCAGGATCACTTCGCTACAAACAAAAAGCCAAAATAACAATTCTAAATCATGATCATCTTCTGAAGGGCAGCACGGTGGCGCAGTGGTTAGCACTGCTGCCTCACAGCGCCAGGGACCCCGGTTCAACTCTGGCCTCGGGTGTGGAGTTTGTAAGTTCTCCCCGTGTCTGCGTGGGGTTTCCTCCAGGTGCTGGGTAGGCTGCTCTTTTGGTGGGTTGGTGCAGACTCAATGGGCCGAATGGCCTCCTTCTTGCACTGTGGGGATTCTATGAAAATCCTATGAAACATTGATAGCTGTGCCTTCAGTTGTCTGTGGCCTGAGCATTGAAATCTCCCTCTCATAAATCTCTGCCACTCTATCTCTCTCATCCTTAAAACTTGTCTGAAAATCACATGTGTCCCAGTGCCAGATTTTGCTAATGCTCTTGCGAAATGCTGTGGGAACAGTGAGAGAGGGTAAATTTAAACGGTATGCAAACAAAATCATACAGCACAGAAGGAGGTCATTTGGCCCATTTGGGTTGTGCCAGCTCTTCGAAACAATGATTCAATTAGTGGCACCCGCGTGCCCAATTCCCCAATAGCCCTGGAAGCTGGGGTTCTGACGGAAGGCCACCAACGTGACACCTTAACACCGCTTCTCTCTCCACAGATGCTGCCAGACCTGCTGTGTTTTGTAAAAATACCAAATGGGAATTGTTGGACTGTACTTGGGGTAAGGAGCAAATTTTAAACAGCTTCATCCCCACCGTACCAAATCTTGGGTCAGAGCAAGTGGATCGTCGGTCCCTGGACAGTGTTTGTGTGCACTCGGAGAGGACCAGAGTGGGGAAGCCTGAACTTCAAAGGAAATTTTTTAAATAGGAGATCTGACAATCTCGCGCCGTGCTTTTCAAAGGCTGTTATTAATAGAATTATTATATCCTGTTGCCAGTCAAACACTATTGAAATGTGTAATTTTACGGTTTAAAAAAATTAATTTTGATAAGCGGTTGGCTCTCTGAAACGGGGTTTGGATAAGCTGAGAGTGATGTGCATTTTCAATGCCATCTTCCTGACAATGTTGCATGTGCTGACCCAGGATCTGATTTACCAATTCTCGAAACAACTTTCAGAGACAAAGAAAATCCCAAGAAAATACAGTAATCTATGTATAACCCTTAACGAATTCCTCCTTAACTGTTCCAATTCAATAACAAAATCCAAGTAAAACCAGAAACCCCTTTTCAAAGGTGTGGCTCAGCACACGGCATTCTCACTGGTATAAGACTGTTGGATTGGATTGGATTTGTTTATTGTCACATGTGCCGCGGTACAGTGAAAAGTATTTTTTTGCGAGCAGCTTAGCAGATCATTAAGTACATGGGAAGAAAAGGGAATAAAAGAAGATACTTAATAGGGTAGCACAAGGTATACAATGTAACTACATAAGCACGGACATAGGATGAAGCATACAGGGCGTAGTGTTAATGAGGTCAGTCCATAAGAGGGTCATTTAGGAGTCTGGTAACAGCGAGGAAGAAGCTGTTTTTGAGTCTGTTCGTGCGTGTTCTCAGACTTCTGTATCTCCTGTCCGATGGAAGAAGTTGAAAGAATGAGTAAGCCGGGTGGGAGGGATCTTTGATTATGCTGCCCTCTTTCCCCAGGCAGCAGGAGGTGTAGATGGAGTCAATGGATGGGAGGCAGGTTCGTATGATGGACTGGGCGGTGTTAACGACTCTCTGAAGTTTCTTGCGGTCCTGGGCCGAGCAGTTGCCATACCAGGCTGTGATGCAGCCAGATAGGATGCTTTCTATGGTGCATCTGTAAAAGTTGGTAAGGGTTAATGTGGACATGCCGAATTTCCTTAGTTTCCTGAGGAAGTATAGGCGCTGTTGTGCTTTCTTGGTGGTAGTGTCGACCTGGGTGGACCAGGACAGAATTTTGGGGATGTGCACCCCTAGGAATTTGAAACTGCTAACCATCTCCACCTCAGCCCCATTGATGCTGACAGGGGTGTGTACAGTACTTTGCTTCCTGAAGTCAATGACCAGCTCTTTAGTTTTGCCGGCATTGAGGGAGAGATTGTTGTCGCTGCACTATTCCACTAGGTTCTCTATCTCCCCCCTGTATTCTGACTCGTCGTTATTCGAGATCCGGCCCACTATGGTCATATCGTCAGCAAACTTGTAGATGGAGTTGGAAACAAATTTTGCCACGCAGTCGTGTGTGTACAGGGAGTAGAGCAGGGGGCTAAGTATGCAGCCTTGCGGGGCCCCGGTGTTGAGGACTATTGTGGAGGAGGTGTTGTTCATTCTTACTGATTGTGGTCTGTTGGTCAGAAAATCGAGGATCCAGTTGCAGAATGGGGAGCCAAGTCCTAGGTTTTGGAGCTTTGAAATTAGCTTGGCTGGGATTATGGTGTTGAAGGCGGAGCTGTAGTCAATAAATAAGAGTCTGATGTAGGAGTCCTTGTTGTCAAGATGCTCTAGGGATGAGTGTAAGGCCAGGGAAATGGCGTCTGCTGTGGACCGGTTGCGACAGTATGCGAATTGCAGTGGATCAAGGCGTTCTGGGAGTATGGAGGTGATGCTCTTCATGATCAACCTCTCCAAGCACTTCATTACGACTGAAGTCAGGGCCACCGGACGGTAGTCATTGAGGCACGTTGCCTGGTTCTTCGTTGGCACCATTATGATGGTGGTCTTCTTGAAGCAGGTGGTGACCTTGGAGTGGAGTAGGGACAGGTTAAAGATGTCTGCGAACACCTCTGCCAGCTGGTCCGCGCAGGTTCCGAGTGCACGACCAGGGATCCTGTCAGAGCCCATCGCCTTCCGAGGGTTCACTTTCAGGAAGGCCGATCTGACTTCGGAAGCCGGCTTGTCAAAGATCAGTTCAGGGCAGGGGCCACACTTCCACACATAGAACTTTGAAAGTACAGAGATCAGAAGATTTAGTTCAGAGCTGTTGTTTCCAACACAAGGCCTGTTCATTAGCTGTTTTATAATCTATTGTACTCCATTACCCTACCTTGGTAAGCAGCATGAAAGGTTTAAAAAAAACACCTCACCTGATTCTCAGCAACTAAGCCAAGTGGACACGTACAGCTGATATCCCAACATGTCAAAAACAAAATGGATAAAATACTGTACATCCCAGGGCATCCATTAATACATTTCGTTATCCAGAAAAAATAAATGAAAAGAGTAAAAATATTTTTCACTCCTCTCTTCCCTCAATATTTTACGACAGGTCACGCGTCCCACACACCAGATTTTCAACGGCAGAAAAAATTCAAATATTATTGAAAATAAATTGGAATGCTTGTTGCATACGCAGATGGCATGATGGTTAGCACTGCTGCCTCACGGCACCGAGGTCCCAGGTTCAATCCCGGCTCTGGGTCACTGTCCGTGTGGAGTTTGCACATTCCTCCATTGTCTGCGTGGGTCTCACCCACACAACCCAAAGATGCGCAGGGTAGGTGGATTGGCCACGTTAAATTGCCCTTAATTGGAAATAAAATGAATTGGGTAATTTAAATTAAAAATAAATAAAAAGAAGTTGCACATTGCTGTTGACAGAAGCTGGTGGGCAGAAAGGAAAGAGATAAAAGAGTCCATAGTAAAACTATAGAAAAGAGCCAAAAATCATTCCTTCCCATCCTGTTATGTGTTGGTGTTTTTCATTAATTATTTTGCGATTAGCATAGTCACAAGCTGGAGGTGACAAAATAGTCCATACTGTTGTTTACACCGACTTTTCCCGCAGTGTCTGTGATTATATTAGCACATTTGTTGACTAGCATTGGAAAAAGACAAAACATCTGCTCTGCAACTTAAACAAATTAAGTGATGCTTTCTTGAGAAATCTTGAGGGAGCTCGTGGCAGTCGGTTAGCTCAGGAGGCTAGATGGCTGGACTGTGGTACAAAATGATGCCAACAGCCTGTGTTCAAACCCAGTACCTACTGTTCATGGCCACCTGCCTATTGTTCCTTGTGAACTCTGGGTAATTATCTAGCGAGAGCTTGGAAGAGTTTCTCTTTGAAACAGGAGCTTAGATTTATATGGCCCCCCTTTGAATACCTCTATTCAGATCAAAATGGGATTTTGATACAGGTGGTTCCTACAACCCGATACCCCGGATTTTGTGATTTTAATGGTGACAAATGCAGTGGTTAGCACTGCTGCCTCACAGCAGCCAGGGACCCGAGCGGTTCAATTCCAGCCTCTACTGTGTACATTCTCCCTGTGGGTTTCCTCCAACAGTCCAAAGATGTGCAGGTTAGGTGGGTTGGCCATGGCAAATTGCCCCTTAATTTCCAGGGATATGCATATTAAGTTCTGGGTTAGGGGAAGAAGGGTGGGCAGATGGGGAGCGTAAATGGATAGAGTGCTCATTCGAAGGGTTGGTGCAGACCCAATGGGCCAAATGGCCTCCTTCTGCATCGTAGGGATTCTATGATTCTATGAAAACTCTCAGTTATGCCATAATTTCCTGTGCAAATAACAGCAAGTTCTGGTGTCCACACATGCATAGTTATATGCCAAAATCCAGAAGTTGCTGTCAGTGATTTTCCATTCCCCGACAGGATTTGCTAATGAAGCCCTCACAGATGGAACACAAACAGAAATCACTGAAACGGCATGAGCATCTACTTTTTCCACTATTATTCTTGCTGTAAAAACCTTTGGGAAAAGTTAAGTCTGCTGAATGAGGTGCAATAGGATTAACAGTGTAGTCAGTCATAATTACTCTTTTAATTGCTGAACGACTTCTCTGGCCCTGAAAAACTAATTTTATAATTGCAAAATGTAAAATTTTGACATTCCCCGATTATAAGATTCCATAGATTAAAAAAAAAAATTAGGATTGTTTTCTTATATTTCAATTCCTACCTTAATTCCCATCTGTATATCCTAATCTTTATTTCACTCCCTATGAATTTAAATTTTTTTTTAAATCCATACACTCACACCGCATGATACCAATGGCGTGTGTTTGACCTGCAGGGCCTGGAGAAATTAGTTGATTATTAGGAGTGGGTTGGTTGATAGACTCACTAATGAAGCTGTTACTCTCAGAGGGTCTGCGTGGCAGGGAGGGATCCAGTGGCCATCGGTGCATGTGTCCTTTCTGTAGGGTTAGTTCTGTTAATATCCTGCCTCCTCTGCTGTGGAGCTGTGCATGTATAGAGTGCAATTTGGAGTCCCAACACCGGGAGGTCCACTGATTAAGCATGGCCACGTCAATCCCCTTGATGTGTTGATGCAGATGGGTGGGGGAGATGGATATCTACATGATCAGGAGACCTCAGAGCATTTCAAAGATACTGGCAGCAATCAACAGTTTAAGCAGTCAGGAGCCTATAAGTAACATCTAAGGGGAGAGTTGCTCATCTTTTACAGCAGCAATGGGAAGTTCAGCCATGGGACCCCAATCCAGAGGGAGGCACTCCAAGTCCACACACCCTTGTCACCAAGTCAGTCCCCACTAGTCCCAGAGCTCCAGGCATACACCCCCCCAGCCAGCCCGAAGACAATAAAAACGGTCACACTCTTCAAAGACCAACGGTTGAGCTTAATGGTATAGGAGACGGGGGGGGGGGATTGGGGAGGGGAGTGTGTGGCGATTTGGGCTAGCAGTCCATTAATCCAGTCCATTAATCGCGTTCGAATGAATGCATATGACTTGTTTCTTAAAATAAATTTGAAGTGCCCAATTCTTCTTTTTTCCAATCAAGGGGCAATTTAGCGTGGCCAATCCACCTGCACATCTTTGGGTTGCGGGGGTGAGACCCACGCAGACACGGGGGAGAATGTGCAAACTCCACATGGACAGTGACCCAGGGCCGGGATTCGAACCCGGGTCCTCGGCATCGTGCCGCCCGAATGCATACGAGTTGCTTCCATGTTCCAGCCGGTGGATGGGAAGTCTGCTTTGGCAGGCAGGGGGAGGCTGGAGATTATGGATGGGTCTGCCGCCCGGCGCTGATCCCGTTTTTCCACCCGATCGGGATTCCGGATTTCAGCATCGGTGAGCGGAGAATCCCGCCCACTGCCTCCTGAGCAATATAAATTTGTAATGGTGTACGAGACGACAGCTAGGCAATGCTATGTTGCAGTGCCTATTGATATTTTCTTTTATGGGTGCAGGATTCCATCTTTTGAGGACCATATTGGAAGATAATGAGAGTTACTCAGCATTACGATTCTTCTGGCGAGATAATTAGTTGGCCTGCAATTCGGAGCCCACAGTCTTTCCGCTCAGTCACAATTTCAAAACCAATTAAGGCACTTGTTTTTCTGCTGGCAAAAGACAGCTCTACATTTTGCCCACATATCTACATAAACACCATCTGGAACATTTAAAAAAGTGTATTATACAGAAACTTTTCATCTCGCTGAGATAAAAGAAATAAAAGACAAAGAGTGCCTCATCAAGGTTCTCTCAGTAGATCTCATTGCACTTTGTTACACCGGATTACTTTGAAGCATTGCGGACAAACATGACAGCCATTGCAACACAGCAAGATCGGCAAAGTGACGAACACCCGGTTGATGCATTTTTGGCTGAGGACAGGATGTTGTTTGGGACACCAGGAGAACCAGGTGTTGACGACCCTAGCGGGATAGGAGAGTGGGTCTCAGAGTTATCGCATCCGAAGGAAATCTCCAGCAACAATGCACATTCCTTCCCTGTGGCACTGGGGCATCAAGCTTGTATTACACTCTCACGTCCTGGAGTGGAGCTTGGGCCTATAATCCCTGTCTAACTTAACATAGTAGTGCAGCAATATGGTAACCAGCAGGTGGTATCAGACCTGCGGCTCCCAACACTTACTGAGGGCTTTCTTTAGCTTTATGTCTAGGTCTGCTGTGAACTAAATGATTGCCATTATCGGTCAACACCCCATTATTATTGTTCGAACCCGGGTCCTCAGCACCGTAGGCAGCAATGCTAACCACTGCTCCACCGTGCCGCCCAATAACCCATTATTATTGTAGCATGTGGCTGCCAGGACCATAGAAGGTAAACTAGACGGACGTTATTCTTTTCTCCTCTCATAATTCCTACGCTCCGAAAACTAGATTTGAACATGTTACAAAACTGTCAAATTGTCTTGCTTTGCTTATTCCTCACCCCCATTTGGGTTTCTCCCCAACATCGTTGCCAGACGTCAACCAATAGTTTGGACAGATGACCGTGGCTTCCATGTGCGCCCAGACATTGAGTGCTGGCAAGTGAGTACACTGATCACAATTCCACCTGCCAGTCATTGCACACTCTGCATCAAGGATCCCTGGATAGCAATCAGGAACAAAAGGCCCCTTGCTGACTTCCATCCACACCCATGGGCTCCAAAGCCAACTGCAGCACCCTAGTCGCAACATAGCCAATATTGACCAGCTCATATTACTAATTCCTGGTTACAAAGCCAGGAACTTAACAAAGAGACTAGGAACAGGCGTAGGCCATTCGACCCCTCGAGTTTGCTTCTTGGTACATGTGGCTCAATGCATAGTGCCTTAATCCATGGAACCACCATGGAAGCCCAGTTTACAGATTGACAATGTAAGGTTTTCAGACGTCCAATGGCAAAAGAGGTCTGAACTGGGCTCACATCATTGTTCTACAACACAATAGGGTTCCAATGTGCAGTCATACCACTGCGGAGAGCTGGCAAGCAGAAGCTCAACTTCATCACATGGAAGAAAAGAGAGATGGATAAATACACATTTTAGGAATATAATATCCACAGGCTATCGTGTGCCATGTACAATGTGGGGAATGAGGAAACCAAATTGGGGAAAGGCAAAAATAAATGCGGTATATCAGCCAACAACATCGTTTCACTACTTGAGCATTTTTCTGCTACAGATTGGCTGCTGTGTTTTCTACATTAAAATATGACTATTCCATAGAATCCCCACAGTTCAGAAGGAGGCCATTCAGCCCATCAAGTCAGCACTGACCCTACCCAGGCCCATTGCCCCGCCCTATCCCCATAATGCCCCCTAACCCAAATATCTTTGGACACTAAGGGGCAAATTTAGCATGACCAATCAACCTAACTGTTCTTCAGAAGTACTTAATTGACTGCAACACCGCTCTCTCCCCCCCCCCCCCCCCCCCCCCCCCCACCCCGGCAACACCCCATGTGGATCTGTGACAATTCATTAGTGACAATTTTTCAATTCATTCTTGGCATGTGGGCATCGTTGGCTGGGCGACCATTTATTGCCCGTCCCTAGTTGCTCTTGAGCCGAGTGGCTTGAACTTACTAGGCCATTTAGAATAATAATCTATTTTATTATCACAAGTATGAAGTTACTTTGAAAGGCCCCTAATCGTCACATTCCAGTGCATGTTCGGCTAAGCTGGTATGGGAATTGAACCCGCGCTGCTGGCCTTGTTCTGCATTACAAACCAGCTGTCTAGCCCACTGAGCCACTGAGGTAAACCAGAGAGCAGTTAACAGTCAACCACATTGCTGTGGGTCTGGAGTCACATGTTGGCCAGACCAGGTAAGGACGGCAGATTTCCTTCCCTCTAGGGCAGGGGTGGGCAAACTTTTCCGTGCAAGGGCCACATTCAGAAATTCACAATTTTAAAGGGCCGCATAGTATATTAATTAATAGTCCCAGTTGTAACCAATTAGCGTGCGGCATATACCTCAGCGCTTCCCCCGGCGGCATCCTGCCTTTAGCCCTCTTTTTCTCTACTTTTCAAAAATGGCGCTTCACCCGGTTATGATTCTGGGCACCTCATATAGAACATAGAACAGTACAGCACAGAACAGGCCCTTCGGCCCTCGATGTTGTGCCGAGCAATGATCACCCTACTCAAGTCAACGTATCCACCCTATACCAGTAACCCAACAGCCCCCCACTCCCCCCCCCCCCCCCCCCCCCCCCCCCCAATTAACCTTATTTTTATTTTATTTTTATGACTTGATCTTGGTGGGCCGCATAAAAACCTTTGGCGGCCGCATGCGGCCCGCGGGCCGTAGTTTGCCCACCCCTGCTCTAGGGCATTAGTGAACCAGATGGGTTTTTACGACAATTGACAATGGTTTTCATGGTCACCATTAGACTGGTTTAATTCCAGATTTTTACGGACTTCAAATTTCACCATCTGCCACGGTGGGATTAGAGCAGCACACTGTTCCTTCACCAAATGCTGATAATGGAGACCGACTACTATGAAATAAAATGGATAACATAAGTTTTGAGGTTTAACTGAAATAAAAGTTGTTTTCTTTTCCCCCAGCAGGATTATGTAGCTTTGGAATGAAGCCTCATTTGTTTATTTCTCTAAACATAAAAATAACATAATAATCACCGATGGATAATGACCTGATGGCCTGAGATTGAATAAAGACTTGGAATGGTGACTCACTACTTAGTGATCACTGGATAAGGCCTGGAAGGATGATGTAATCTCTCGAGGTATCTCACTTGGCTTGTCGAAAACCCCTTCTCGTGACTCGTTGCTATCAAGCACAACAATGGAAGAAATGGAACTTCAAAACACGGCTGATAAGGCGGCGAGGGTTCAGGGGCCGAGGGTGATTCTTGGCTTTCGATATTCAGCTTAGGACGAAAGAAGCAAGAGAGCTCGAACTGTTTTCAATGGAGAAAGAGTGAAGAAGAGGGAACATGATCCAGGCCTTTAACCTTTTGGGAAGCAGGAATAACATAAATACAAGCATGGTATTTCATTCTGGACAGTACGCTCAAAAAAATAAAGTTAAGATCAGATAATTTGCAACGGTTAGAGATTTAAACAAATGATTTTCTGCACAGTAGGGAGTGATTTACTGCAGGAATACTGATTGCTGGATTTCACTCGTTTAAAGATTGTCTAAACAAAACGAGACTTAAGAATTAAGATGCTGTTATAGTCTAAAGTAAGCCCACGTGGAGAAGAAAGTCTCGCTCCATTTTATGAACATACAAAAACAGGGAGCAGGAAACCGTCAGCTAATCCCTCAACCCTGCCCAAACAGTGCTGGGAGCTGGAGAACATAGAACATAGAACAGTACAGCACAGAACAGGCCCTTCGGCCCTCGATGTTGTGCCGAGCCATGATCACCCTACTCAAACCCACGTATCCACCCTATACCCGTAACCCAACAACCCCCCCCCCCAACCTTATTTTTTAGGACACTACGGGCAATTTAGCATGGCCAATCCACCTAACCCGCACATCTTTTGGACTGTGGGAGGAAACCGGAGCACCCGGAGGAAACCCACGCACACACGGGGAGGACGTGCAGACTCCGCACAGACAGTGACCCAGCCGGGAATCGAACCTGGGACCCTGGAGCTGTGAAGCATTTATGCTAACCACCATGCTACCGTGCTTCAACTCTGCAACTTCAACTCTTCCCCACATTCTAGTCAATCTTAACCCTGCTGAGGAAACAGAGGAATGGACTCTCCATTCAATGCCATTTCGATCAGGATTTCCGATTGGAGCGGCATTGAATCCACCCCCTATTCCCAGGGGATTCCAAATCAGGTGGAGAACGGAATGTCGAGGGAGGGTTTGGCGCTTGGCGGTGGCACCCGCCACCCCCCCCCCCCCCCCCCCCCCCACGGCCTCAGCGCGTTACCCGCCCCATTTTAACCATGTGTGCATAATTATTATTTGTTGAAGTTAGCTTTGTTAAATATATTGGCCCATGTCATAGTTGGCGTGCATTGATGGTTACAGGGGAATTAGGGGCATTTCCTTGATCGTGGAAGAAACAATGTTGTGTTTTTTTTTGTTCACTGTTTATTGGATGTTCGTGTTAGTTTCCAGTGTTGTACTCGGACATGGCTGAACTCATAGGTTCAGCTAGTAATGAATGGGCTGGTTCGTGTCCCTATCAATTATTCCACTTCAATAATTTGGGTAAGACCAGGGTAAGCAAATTTAAACTACGCAAGAGTAGAACAGTCTGAATGCTTGGCAAGTTTTTATTTTCTGAGTAACCAGTGAATCTCAGGAATATTAAGCAAGCTGGTGTGGCGGGTGCTGACTTACCAAATGTCTACAAGAGGGAGTGGACCAGTTCAAAAATTGGATCAATAGAAGGCAAGTGCCCTTATAGATGATACATGACCCATGTGGTCTCCTGGACAATCGGAGGGGATTACGCAGGAATTTGCCAGAGCTTTTTGCCCTTTTTGACCCTGGGTTTTTAATCTAGTTGCTTTGCCTCTCACAGATGGCATGGCGGCAGAGTTGGGGTGGGAAATGGGAATGGGAGGACATGTTCAGTAATGATGTTCCGGACAGGTATGAAGAACCAACTGATCTTTGCCAGGCCATCAATTTTATATGCTTACAATTAGTCATTGACAAATACTAAACATGAAGGCTTTAGAAATAATCATTGATTATCATAAAATCCCATCCAGTTCACCAATGTCCATTCGGGAAGGATATCTGCCATTCTCACCTGGTCAGGCTTATATGTGGCTGCAGACACACAGTAACATGGCCAATCAGCATGATGTTGCCAAACTCTTTCAACATCTGTCTGTATGGTGTGCGACATTGGACCTGTCTTTACCAGGATCACAGCAGGTATCCATTTTTCATTGGTGGTGTAACTCCTAGCTAGCCCTTGCGCTCCCTGGTGGAATACTCGCTTTTTAGAATTTTTGTCCCTCCTAGCAATTTGCATTTGATATTGACATTTGACAATGGTGAGAATGTGCACACTCCACACGGTATCAGGTGGAGCTAACAAATCAAACTGTATTCGTAGTTTCCTCTTGATCAACAGCATTGCCAGTGAACTTCCAGCGAAGCATGTACAGTACTCCAGTAAGACATTAGGAATTTCTTTTCTCTTCTTGTCAATATCCCCATGTCCTTCTATGCTTTGTTGATTGCTTTAATGATTGCACAAAATGTTTGGCCAATCCATTTGTTACAGGATGATATGGAGCTGCCTTGATCTAAAAAAAATTTAGAATACCCAATTACTTCTTTCCAATTAAGAGTCAATTTAGCGTGGCCAATCCACCTACCCTGCACATCTTTGGGTTGTAGGGGTGAGACCCATGCAGACGCGGGAAGAATGTGCAAACTCCACACGGACAGTGACCCAGGGCCGGGATTGAACCTGGGACCTCGGCGCCGTGAGGCAGCAGTGCTAACCACTGTACCACGGTGCCGCCCTCTCTTGTGAATATTTTGTCTAGTTTTTCAATGGTCTGCTCAGTCGTCGTTGAATTCATTAGCATGATTATGACCGTTTTGAGTGTGTGTCCACATTCACTAAGAACATGTGACCCTCCAGTGGACCAGCATCATCGATGTGTATTCTCTACAATGACTGTGTCGGCCGTTCCGGTGGAGTGTTCCTTAGGTTTGCACAACATTGACATTGCTCTACTTTTTCTTCAATTTGAGCATCTGATCCTGGCCACCAAAAAACTGTGTGCTAGTTCCTTCATCCTCACCACACCAGGATGTCCCTCATGCAGTTGGTCAAGGACTCTACAACGCAAGCGCAGAGGAATAATCACACAGATTCCCCATATTAGAACACCATTCTGCACTCTCAACTCAAGTCTTTGTGTGATGTCGGGCTTGAGGTCTGGATTTTTCATATGTACACCTGACAGTGTTCCTTTTTGGGCCACGTCCATCACTGATGATACTAATGATTGTAATAATGTAAAAGCAAATTGCTGCGGACGCTGGAATCCGAAACAAAACAGAAAATACGGAACAATCTCAGCAGGTCTGACAGCATTTTGTGGAGAGAGAAGGGAGTTGACGTTTCGAGTCTGGATGACTCTTTGTTAAATATCAATGGCCATCTTTGCAATCAAAGAAAGAATACTTTTGTACTGCGCAAGGATGTGGTCAAGATCGATGATCCGTCAAAAGAATGAAATGACGCCGATAAAGATAATGGTAGAATCTTCTTACACTGAAAATGATGCTCAAAGCTTCTTTTACTAGCTGAGCGTAATTAATTTCTGCGCTAGTAAGAGTGTGAAGCAAATGCTATCGGTCGCTTCTCTCCCAGAGGCATTATGTGCGAGACGACTGCACCAACTTTGTTGGGTGAGACATCACAAGCAAGTTGCAATTTCATTGTGGGATTGTAATGACTTCAGTAAGACTTCAGTAAAGCTTCTTTCACTTCACTGTCTGTCTCTCACTGTCTTCTGACCAGTGCCATGCCTGTTTGACACATAGCAAAGTCTGTAATGGTGTCAATCGTGTTGCTAAATTCAGCACAAATTTACCATAATCCTAAAAACGACCTTAATTGTGCCACACTTTGAGGACGTGGTGTTTCTAAGATTGCTGACATTTTCTTCTGCTCCTTCTGTAATCCGTCTTTGTTGAAAATACGACCTAGGTAATTTATGGATGACTTGAATAAGTTGCACTCTTCCTTTTAACTTTCAGGTTATGGCTCTGTAAATGCTTCAGAGCAGCTTCCAAAGTCGACAAGTGTTCCTGTTCACTCGAACCAGTGATGGGTTTTTCATCTAAATAACATTACACTCTATTCAGCCCACTTTGAATTTGATCATGGATCTTTGAAAAAGAGCAGGCACAGATGTTATTCCAAAAGGAAGTTTCTGTAATGAAACAGACCGTTGTGCATCACGATGGGGAGTAATGGCTATGATTCAGCAGCAAAAATGCCTTTGAAAGATCAATTTTACTGAATTTCTGCCCCCTGAAAGTCCAGCAAACAAGTCTTCCATCAGCGGCAGTGGATAAATGACCTGCACACAATACTGGATTAATAGTAGTTTATAAATCTACACAAATATTCACTGAGCCAACCCACTTTAATACAGGAACAATTGGTGTTGCCCAGTCACTTGTTGTAAAAGGTTCAATGACTCCTGTTCAAACTAAACTTTTTAGTTTTTCTTCAACTTTTGACCTGATGACGTATGGTACGGTTCTAGATTTGAGATATTTGAGTGTGCTGTCTGGCTTGATTTTTAGATGTATAACAACTCCAGTGATAGAGCCGAGTGAATCTTCAAACACCTTCTCGTACTTCAAGTTGCTCTTCGACTCCGCTAGTTGATTGACTGCCTCCCAGTTAAGCCTAATTTTAGCCAACCATGCTCTGTCAAATAGTGCAGGAATATCTTCATGTACAACACAAAGAGGCAATTTTGCCGCCTGTCCATTTGCTTCTACTTCCACCATAATGCATCATTTTAATGGTACAACCTCGTCAGTGGTTAAGATCACATTTGACGGTTTTAAACGCAGATGCTTTAGCTTTTGATGGTAAATTGTCTCAGGTATTAACGATACTGCTGCACCCGTATCCACTTCCATTTTAATTTCATGACCTTTGAGTTTTGGATATGCCCAAAGACATTGCTGATCATCCTGCATTGACAAGACACCTGGGCTTAAGCTCCTGCCGTAGCTCGGTTGCACTGTCTTTCGAGTGATCTTGAGCTTCATCCACTAATTTATAGTTATCACTAGATTGTTTAGCTGTGTTTTTTTTTGCACCCTCTTGGTGTAGAAGTTTTCTGAGCCCAACATGCCTTGGTAATGTGGCCCTTCTTGCCACAGTTCTTGTATATATTTGATTTACTCCAGCAATCCCCCACTGAGTGTCCAACCCATGTTCAACGGTGACATGGTTGCACCTTTGCAGCTTAGTCCCTTGTGATATCCATTGTGTGGATCTTCACTCCAGCCCCTATCTGTGAAGCTTCTCTTGGTGCCAGCTCCATAGATGTGGCAACTTCCACAGAACTTTTAGAGTTAAATCACTTGCAGTCAGCAGCTTCCTCCGAATTGCTTCACTGCGAAGTCCACAAACCAGCCTGTCACGAAGCGCGCCATCAAGTACTGCACCAAATTTGCAATATTAGTTAACCTTCTTAAAGTCACTCTGAACTGTAAAATGCTTTCACCTTCTTCCTGACAATGGGGGTGGAATCAAAATCTTTCTGCAATCAATCACGGTCTGGGGAAATAATGCCTCTCTAACATTTTCAGTAATTCAATGTAGGACTTATCCACTGGTTTTACTCGGTGAACGATATTTTGTGGCAGCATAAACATTTTACATTCTACTGAGCTGAGAAACATTGTGACCTTTAGCTTATTCAGTGTCTGATTTGCTTATATATTCAGCAGCACCACTCTTCTCCCCTCCAATCTGCCCCGTACCATCAGGTATCTGCCCCCCCTGTCTGCGGATATGCCCTCCGCCTCAAATTGCACGCGCTTGTTGATCATGATTGCCACCCCTCTGGACTTCGAGTCCAAGTCCGAGTGGAAGACCTGGCTAATCCAGCCCTTCCTTAGCCTGGTCTGGTCAGACACTTTCAGATGTGTCTCCTGCAACATAATTACGTCCGCCCTCAGAGCCCGCAAGTGCGCGAACACCCGCGCCCTCTTAACCGGCCCATTCAGTCCCTTGACGTACCAGGTGATCAGCCTGGTCGGGGGGCACAACCCACCCCCCCCCCACCACGCCGGTCAGCCATAGCCTTTCTCGGGCCGGCCCCCGGCCCGTGCGTCGCGCCATTCCTGGCCCGCCCTTTGGCTGCCTCCACCCTCAGCCTCTTTTCCAGTGCTTATTTCAAGTTCCTCCCACGTCAGCAGAACAACCCCCCCCCCCCCCCCCCCACCCACTGGCTGCGATCTCCCCCCCCCCCCCCACCTGACTCCCTTGACTAGCCAATCTGCTAGCCCGGTGACTCAACACTCCGGCGCCTTCCTGTCTCATTCCCATTGTTTCCCCGTCCTCCTCCCCACTCCCCGGCGCCCCACCCCCCTCTCCAACCCACTGGAGCAAGCCGGCTCCAGTATCCTCCGCGAGCTGCACAAAAAGTACAAATCCGCCCAAAAAGGAAAAAACAGAAAAAAGAGGAAAAAACAAACAAAAAAAAACCCATGAGAAAAAAGAGAAAAAAAAAGTAAACCCCCCAAACCAATGTCCATGAACAAAGGAAAGAGTCCCAAATGTTCCACTTGGCACCTTTGGCCCAGCAAACCGTTGAACAGCAGTCCAGGCCCATTCGGTGTACCTTCCCACGGTAATCCTCGGGCCCTAATTCGCGTCCGTGGGGCCTCTTTTCGGGACCAGCCCCTGAACCCTCACAAACTCCATCGCTTCTTCGGGCTCGGAGAAGTAGTGGTGTTGACCCTGGTGCGTGACCCATAGGCGAGCCGGGAACAGCAGACCAAACTTCACGTGCTTCTTGAACAGCACCTCCTTGACATTCTTAAAGGCTGCTCGCCGCCGTGCCACCTCCTGGCTTAGGTCCTGGTAAATGCGGAGAACACTGTTTTCCACGTGCTGCTCCTGGTGCTCTTTGCCCACCGCAGCACCCGCTCCTTGTCCACGAACCTGTGGAACCTAATCACCATCGGGCGGGGGGGGGTCCGCCCGGCCGCCCCTGCCTCGCCTGCACTCTGTATGCCCCCTCCAGCTCCGGCGGTCGCGGAAAGGCTTCGGCCCCCATCAGCTGCTTCAACAGGTCTGCTACAAACGCTGCGGCATCAGCTCCCTCAGCCCCCTCCGGGAGGCCAACCATCCTCAGATTGTTCCTGCGGACTCTATTCTCCAGCTCCTCCACTCTGTCCAGCAGTCTTCTCTGCCGCTCTTTCAGCCCGTCAACTTCTAGCGCCGCAACCGTCTGCGCATCCTCCTGCTCCTCCACCGCCTCTCCCAGCTCCTTAACTTTAACATCCTGGGCGTCCAGCCTCTGGTTCAGCTGATCCACCGCTTTCTAGATTGGGTCCAAGCTGTCCCGCTTCAGCGCTTCAAAACTGGACTTCATTACCTGGAGCATGTTATCCAGCGCCTGCTGGATTGCTGAGTCCGGGGTCCGTGTGTCCGCCATCTTCGGTCCCAGGTAATTTTCTTCAGGTCCTTACCTCTGTCCCTTTTTCTCCTTTTTCTTCTGCCTTCTGGACTCCCGCTGTTCCATGTGCCGCAGCCCGCTCCTCAGCACTTTCGCTGCCGCCTTCCTTCTCCCAGCTCCCTAACTTTTACCTCTTGAGCATCTGAAGTGGGTCCAAGTTGTCCTGCTTCAGCAACTCCAAAACTTTTTTTCTTCTCCTGGAGCAAGAAAGGTCCGTGTGTCCGCCATCTTAAGTTTCAGGTCAGTTTCCTCTGCTCCTTGCCTCCGTCTCTTTCTCTCTCTCCTCCTCTACTTCCTGGACTCCCACGGTTCCATCGATTGCAGCCCGCTCTCCAACCTTTTCCGGCCGCCTTTTTGCCGCTCCTTGGTCCCGCTATCGCGGGGAATCAGCCCTCAAGCCCCGCCGGAGTGAGAGCCCGCCGAATGTACGGCTCACTCAAGCATCGCCGCCACCGGAAGTCCCAGTGTCTGATTTGCTATGAGAAATGATTTGAATCTTTCCTCATATGAGTTCCACGTCTCACAGACTTCATCAAATGCGTCCATGGCGCCTGTTGTTCCTGCCATTTTCAGATCCCAGCTCCTTGGGTCAACCAATTTCCTTCCTTCCGATTTTTATGGCAAGTATGGAACAAAGGATCTCCTTTACTACAAGCAACATGACTTTCACTGCGCGGCGAGCGAAATGCAGGGAACCTCACCCACGCTTGTATATGGCCTTCTTTGACATCACAAAGGTATTCAACACTGTCAGCCCGAGGGATTACGGAGCATCCTCCACCATTTCAGCTGTCCCCAAACATTTGTAACCATCCTCCACCTGTAGATAACATGCAAGCCGTAATCCTGATCAACGGATTCATCACAGACCCAATTCACGTTCGGACGGGGGCCCAGCCACGGCTGTGTCATCACACTGACGCTCTTCTCAATCTTCCTGGATGGTGAACGTGATGCATCCATCTCACCTTCAGCAAGCTCCCCATTGGAGTGGAGCTAAACTACAGACCAAGCGGGGATCTGTTGGACTCCACCATCTGCAGGCCAAATCCAAGGTCATCCCATCCTCTGTCATTGAACTACAGGTTGCAGACAGTGTTTGCACCTGTGCACACTCGGAGGCTGAGCACCAAGCCATTGTCAACATCTTCAACGAGACATAGAAGAGCATGGGCCTTATACTAAACATCTGTAAGGCAACGGTCGTCTAATAACCTACCCCTGCCACACAGCACTGCCCCCTGGTGATCAAAACCCGCGACAAGGCCTTGGACAACATGGCTCACTTCCCCTCCATTGTCAACAAGATCAGATCAACGACAAGGTTCCATACCACCTTCAGTGTGCCAGTGCAGCATTCAATCACGTGAGGAACAGAGTGTTTGAATACCAGGATATCAGACATGACACCGACCTTGTGGTCTACAGAGCAGTAGTGATACCCGCCCTCCTCTATGACTTTGAGACGTAGACTGTGTACAGCGGGCACCTCAAAACCCTGGAGAAGTACCACCACCACTGCCTCCACAAGATCCTGAAAATCCATTGGAAAGATAGGCACACCAATGTCCATTCTCACTCAGGCCAACATCCCCAGTACTGAAGCACTGACCACACTCAATCAGTTCTGCTGGGGGAGCTACATCGTTCACCGACCCGACACCAGACTCCCCAAACAAGCGCTCCAGCCACCATGGCAAGCAAGACCCATGAGGGCAGAGGAAACGCTTCAAGGCCAAACACAATGCCGCTTTGAAAAAGTGCAGCATCCGGGACGGCATGGTGGCTCAGTGGTTAGCACTGCTGCCCCACTGCGCCGAGGACCCGGGTTCGATAACCGGCCCCGGGTCACTGTCTGTGTGGAATTTGCACATTCTCCTCATGTCGGCATGAGTATTACCCCGACAAGTCAAAGATGTGCAGGGTAGGTGGATTGGCCACGCTAAATTGCCCCTTAATTGGGGGAGAATAAAAAATGGGTACTCTAAATTTATATTCTTAAAAAGTGCAACATCCCTACCGACACCAGGGAATCCTTGGGCCAAGACCGGCCGAAGTGGGGGGGAAAGCATCCGGGAAGGAGCTGAGCACCGGGTTTCATCGCCGCGGGCAAGCTGAAGCCAAGCGTCAACAGTGAAAGGAACATGTGGCTACCCGGGCACCCCACCCACCCATTCCTCCAACCACCATCTGCCCCACCTGTGACAGAGACTGTAGGCCGCACGTTGGACTCCGCAGTCACCTGAGATCTACTTTTTAGTGCGGAAGCAAGCCAGCCTTGACCCGAGGAACTGCCTACGAAGGAGGTTTTGCCAATCTCAAAACATTCTCGTATCCGCACACAATGTTGCGTAATGTACACAGAACAGTGGCTATGGTTATGATTACAATCAATCAACCACCTCCTCCAAGGTCCTTGTCTCTGGATTGTCAAAATACATCTGGAACAAGCGATTGCTTCAAAGGATCAGACCCCAGAGACGCCAACCTCAGCCCCTCTTATCTGATTCCCAAACCACTTGGAGTCATAAAATTAAAAAGAAAGGCCGGGCTTCCTTCTGCACTAAATTGCAGTAATTATCCAACGCGCGGTTACAAGACAGGATGCAATTAACATTGTGACATGCTTCTATTAAGTGATGGGACCCTGTAAAGAAATCCAGTCTCATCTCCAATTTAACTGCAGCTCGATGTAGTGCAGTGTGGAAAACAAAACTGCTACCTTTCAGCTGTACAAATGCTAGTCAGCCTTCTGATGAGATTTAATATGAAGAAGAAACCACTGCTAAATGTTATATTTACCCCCCCCCCCCCCACCACAGATTAGGCAGCGTATTACTTTTGGTCCAGTCTCCCAATCTCATTGCAAAAAGAATGTGTGGAAAATGTCAACATCTATACGTACACGTGTACACACGGGGTACTTCCCCCGTTGCAAGACTACACAAGGCCTAGATGGGCCTCAGCTACAGCCTTCACAATAAAAGGTTCACGGGATTAGATGATAGAAAAATAATCTTGAGGTCGCGGGTCTCCATTGTATATCTGAAGCTGTTTTGATGTTCTGGCATAAGTACTTGGGGTTACATAAGCACTTAGTCTTAAGTGTTTACACACAAATATTGGAGACTGAAAGCTCCCTTCGACCCCCTGCAGAATTATTTAGCCTCAGCCACAGAAAATAAATTATCTGTGACTTCTAATCATATTTTGATTTGCAGGGGGAAAAAAAAAAGAGTGGTGGTAGCAATCCTCTCGAGTCCTGGAACGTCACGGACACTGCATGAATTAAAAATTCAAACCTCTTTAAAATCGATTCAGCTGTTTTGTTAGCTTTTAAATGCATGTCTTTTGGGCAGCACGGTGGCGCAGTGGTTAGCACTGCTGTCTACGGCACTGAGGACCCGGGTTCGATCCTGGCCCCGGGTCACCGCCTGTGTGGAGTTTGCACATTCTCCCCGTGTCTGCACGAATTTCACCCCCACAACCCAAGGCCATGCTAAATTGCCCCTTAATTGGAAATAAATAATTGGATGCTCTAAATTTTAAAAAATGCATGGCTTTTGGCATTTCTTTTTGCTTACCAAGACGGGGAATAAAATGAACAGAGTTGTCTCCCCCCCCCCCAACCACACACACGTCCCTGCCACTTTCTCATCAGTGTATCTTAATCACAACCTTAAACACTGGGGTAAGATCTGCACCCCAGTGTTACTCTTTCTCCAGGTGGCACCGCTGATTGAGTGACAACCCATGATTTTTAAAATAAATTTAGTGTATCCAATTCATTTTTTTTTCAATTAAGGGGCAATTTAGCGTGGCCAATCCACCTAGCCTTGCACATCTTTGGATTGTGGGGGTGAAACCCACGCAAACACGGGGAGAATGTGCAAACTCTACACGAACAGTGGCCCAGAGCCGGGATTGAACCTGGGACCTCGGCGCCGGGAGGCAGCAGGGCTAACCCAGGGTGTGCCTACGGAATATTGGGTCGATAATGGGCGGTGCATGTGGGCGCCTCCACTTGTAACTGGAGGCTTCTCTATGCGAGCTCCTTCCCCTATCCTGCGAACGTTAGTGTATCGTGAAGTTCCTGAGCCCATTCTCCAGGGACAAGGCTTTCACAATGGCCTTTTTCAGGTCTACGTTGGGCTCTGCCAGCTGTTCCTTTTGGGCCGCAACATTATTAATTCCACAGACCAGTCTATCACGTAGCAACTCACACAGGGATAGGCCGAATTTGCAGTACTCTGCCAATTTCCATAACCGGTGAATGAATTCTGTGAGGGGTTCCCCCCGGGTTGCTCCCAGCCGTATTAAGCTGATAACGTTGGGGGATGATTGACAGCTTCGGGCCATGGTGATTCCGCACTAATTCTACAAGCTCGTCAAAGGTTTTTAAGTCGGGGCCGCTGGAAAAGTGAGGCTTTCTACGATGCTAAACATCGGGGCCCGCATTCATTCAACCCCTTCAATCCTGTTAGTGTGAAAGAAAAAACGCATGCCCTCAGCGTACAGGGCCCAGTCTTCTATATTTGAATCGTATGGCTCTAATTTTCCAAAGAAGGGCATTTCCAGATTTTTCTTAACCGGAGTTGGCTTCTTTCCTTAAAGGCTGCTCGGAATTCCATTCATGTTCTTTGTCGCCAATGCAATAACCCCACGGAGGCCAGGCGAGGTAAAATACAGGTTTTATTCTCAACAGAAATAAAGCCTCACCCCTGGCGTACAACACTCTTGGCCATCGGGAACTGCCGGCCCGATTCTGGGTCCCAATATTTAAGTTCCTGTGGGCGAGTCCCTGTTGGGTGGGTCTCCGTTTGCTCAATACGCAAACTCATACTCTACGAACCCCGCAGGGAGATGAATCGACGATCCTCATAGTGTTTGCGGGGGTTGGAACAGTAAGCACATCCCCAATCAAGGCTTTTAATTGGTAAATGTTTGCCATTTATCATCCACCACAACTTAGAGGCTGGTGGGAGGTGGTCAGCAACATGGAGGAAGCTTGGCAGAGTGGCCTGCTCACGTCCGGGCAGAATTGGTGGTGGGGGAGGAACTTCCTCCACCGTTGGTCCCCTTTCCTGATCAGGGACCCTCACAAGATTTGCACCTATCCCTACCCCCACTGGCTTTGTCATATGACCCTGGTCCATCCCACCCACCCCCGCATCCCCGCCTCACCCTACCACCCAAACCAATCCCAAGGCCTCCCCTCCTGTCCCTGCTGAAATACGCCTGGACTTATCTTTGTCCTGGGGACAAGCTGGAGACTGCTGTAGCCCCAGCAGCGGCCACCATTCCTGGGGTGTGAATTCCTCCTGAGTCAGGGGCGAACGTCCGTGGACTGCGGAATGGCCAACATTGGCTCAGGTGTGTTGCCTGCTGACCTTTTTACGCGATGGGGAAGAAAACCCACTTCATTTCACAAAAATCCTGTTGTAACAGGCTCGAGGAGTGGTTGAATTGTCGTCCTCCTGTTCATGTGGAACAGGCTCGAGGGGCTGAATGGTCCTCCTCCTGTTCTTGTGGAACAGACTCGAGGGGCTGAATGGCTCCCTTCCTGTTCCTGTGTAACAGACTCTAGGGGCTGAATGGGCCTCCTCCTGTTCCTGTGTAACACGCTCGAGGGGCTGAATGGGCCTCCTCCTGTTTCCGTGTAACAGGCTCGAGGGGCCCACGTTACTCTAAAATGAAGCAGAATGTGACCCCCCTTCAGAGAATCTTACCCCTCTGCTTCGAATTCTGGTTACCCTCACATTTAAAAAATGCAGCATTGGTGCAAAGCCAAACCAATGCTGCAGTCAATGCCTCCTTAAGACTCTCCTCCTGTCTTTATTTTTAATCCATGATTGCATTTTAATGATTATACTTGCACATGATATCTAATAACACATCTCTTACAGTCTGCCAGGGGGATTAAGCAGGTCTGATAAATTGTTGCAATATCTGGCTGGGTCATCAAGGCATTGACTAAACAATTTTCACCACAAATTACTTTGTGAAGACAAACAGTGAATCTCATTTCTATTCTGCGCTGTCTGTTCAATGCTGATGTTGTTCCAACTGCGGTGAAGCTGTACATTGAAGAATAATGGGTCCTTGATGGGCAGCTGTGCCCATTTGGCTCACCATTGGTAAATGCCCATATCTTTGGACACTCATTTAAGCGGCAATACTTATACCAGCCTTCCTGGCAATTGGCAGTAACCATGTACTATTGTCACAAAAGTCAATTACAAAGGTGACACATAACTTGTTACATGTGCCACTTATTTTCAGCAGTTCAATAAGCCCTTCACGCTTCCGTGCCCCCCCTCTGTCCTTTGTTTTGTTAATCAATTGCTTATAATACCCTAAAGGCAGTGAACGCTTTGTTTCATTGTCATTGACTGTTGCGTTGCGGGATGCTTACAACTGCCCCAGCCAGAGAAACTACGATAAAGCCCAAACATTAAAGTCCTCACGTTTGAGATATGTTTTTAAAGAGTCATGGAAATGTTCAAGATCATGAACATTTTTGATACAGCTACAAATGTATACAAGAATGTACAGTGGCAGAAGGCTCTGTAACCACACGACACACATTTAAGGTGATTGACCAAAAAGGCAACATGAAGAAATGTTTTTTCCCAATACGGTGGGTTGTTGTGGTCAGGAATGCACTGGATAAAGCACCTGCGGAAGCCGATTCAGTCGGAACATTTATGCGGGAATTGGGTAAATACTTGAAGGAGAAATACATATAGAGCTACGGGCAAGAGTAGGAAAGTGGGATTGATTGGATAGCCAGTACAGGTGTGATGGGCCAAATGGCTTCTTTTTGTCTGCCTACAGGAACAGGACATTAACTTGCAGCACTAGCTGCCAAACATAATGGGTGTGACCAAGCGTCCATGTTGCACCTGAAAAGCAGCTCGCCGCAGTGCAACGTGGCCAATAAGAGCAACGCCTCACCAGATCTAACGCAATCTCATTGTGGGCAGGATCACTGTTTAGCAAATCTGCATATTAGAGTGAGACAGCTAGTCTCGTTTTAATGTGCAGATTCCTGCGTTACCAAAGGTGTGGGATCAATCTCCTTCGTCTCGGAGACCTCGGACGAGCACCATTCAGTACTGGTCTCCAGAAACACGCACCAAGACCTAGCTTGGCTGGTGGTGAGAAGGGCCCTCCCTCCCTGTCAGATTCTTCATGTACACCCGAAGGCTCAGCACCGTTGCACGCTGCCCTCGGAGTGGCTGTGGGGGAGATGAGACGGTCACACACCTCCTTGTGGAATGTGCCTTTGCAAAGAAGGTCTGGAGAAAGATGCAGTGGTATCTGTCAAGGTTCATCCCGAGCAGCTCAGTAACACAGGACTCTGTGCTCTACGGACTGTTTCCAGGGACACACACCGAGACAAATATCAACTGCTGCTGGAATGTCATCAACTCGGTGAAAGACGCTCTTTGGTCTGCCCGAAACTTGCTGATCTTCCAGTGCAAAGAATTGTCCTCGACCGAGTGTTGCAGACTGGCACATTCCAAGGTCCAGGACTATGTGCTGAGGGACGCACTCAAGCTTGGGGCAGCTGCCGCCAAGGCGCAATGGGGAAAGACCACTGTGTAAGGTCTGACCAGCAAATGTACACCGAGGGGTTGGCAACAGTGTAAAGCCCCTCGGTCCGGGTCTTCACTACCACAATGTATGAAAGAAACAAAGCAATGTAAACATTTAAGAAACAACTGTAACTTAAAGTAGATACGTGTGTAACGTTATCCCAATTGAATTGAAGAAAGACAAATGAATGTAACTCAGATGGAAATGTACAGTCAAGACAATTTGAAATGTTCTGTAAGTTTTATGAATAAAGTATATTTTTTGAAAAAAAAACTGGTCTCCAGAAACAGGGACCAGATGGAATGGAACTTGTGGGGGCCTCCCAGGGGATTGGAGGTCCCCAGGTGCACGCCCTTTGGGAAGTGTGGTACCCTGGTACTGCCAGCCTGGCACCCAGACAACAGCACTGCCAGGATTCCAGGTTGGCACTGCCAGGGTGCCACGTTGGAATTTTTTTGCACTGGTGTGATCAGGCTGGGGGTACCCTGGTGCTGGAAGGGTGCGGGAGCAGGGGGGGGTGGGGACCCTCCCATCGAGTGTCAGGGCTTGGAGGTGTTGATTCTGTGGGCCTGGGAGATCGGGACGCCCTTTAAAAATGGCGTCTCAATTTCCCGCTACACTGGGGAGTTCTGCTGAGCAGAGCTCCCCAGTGCAGAGAATGGGGCTGTGTGGGGCCTTGGCCGTGTGTTCCCCGTTGAGGCCCCTTATCAAACACAAGTCCTGTTTCATAGCTCTATATTTCTCGGTGCTGTGAGCGCCGGGAAACACACGGCTAAACACGCTCGGCTTTGGGACTTTGTTCCCATTTTGTTAAATCGCGCCCAACATCTCCCTGTGAGGAGATCATAACCAACAACCATTTAAAGTATTTGAAAATGGATAATGCAAGAGCTGAGGTGACATCTGACCTGGGTTCAAATCCATGCTAAAATTGATGAGAGGAAAGCTGTCAGTAATGAAAATAAAACATTAACCACATCAAGTTATCCAAGTTAGCTGGGATTCGCTTTGCAAAATGACCGCCCTAATAACACTGCAGGGAAACGTATTCTCTTCCTGCTTCTCCTTTAGTCACTCTACCATTGGTGTCTACGCTGTTCACCTGAAGGAAACAACTGTCGCTGGGGCACTGCTGCAGGGGTTCCTAGTTGTTGTGAAATTGCTTTAAGAGAGAATATGCTCATGAGTAAGCAGCCAGGGTAAATGCAGTAACTGTTCAGAGGATCTTTCTGTTTCGCTTGCAGCATGTGGTGTGAAGGAAATTCAGCTCTACTTTCCTGTTAACAATAGCTGTTGAATTTTTATAGTAAATGTCATAACCGGCACGGGGCATACGGGGTAGCAACAATTATACTCCCCGTAAACCTCGCCGAACATGAGCTCCCCCATTAAGGGGACGGTGAACTCTGAACCACGTTCGATGACCTCTCGCGTAAGAGAAACGAAAGAGAAAATGCTGGAAAATCTCAGCAAGTCTGGCAGCATCTGTAGGGAGAGAAAAGAGCTAACGTTTTGAGTCCAATGACTCTTTGTCAAAGCTAACAAACAGAGAAAGTGGGAAATATTTATACTGCGGAGTGAGAATGAAAGAAAATGAAAAGAAAATGAAAATTGCTTATTGTCACGAGTAGGCTTCAATGAAGTTACTGTGAAAAGCCCCTAGTCGCCACATTCCGGCGCCTGTCCGGGGAGGCTGGTACGGGAATCGAACCGTGCTGCTGGCCTGCTTGGTCTGCTTTAAAAGCCAGCGATTTAGCCGAGTGAGCTAAACCAGCCCCAGATGTGTCATAGCCACAGAAACCCAGGGAAACCGGGTGCTAATGGCCACAGAAACCAAGGGGAAAGAGTGCTAATGGCAGCCCCCAGAGAGAACAAAAGATGTGAAAGGTCAAACAGCAGGGAAACTAACATCAGAGGATGAACTGTAGATGTGGGGGGAGGGGAAGGGGGAAGCAAAGAGGACAAAGGTGCAGGAAAGGTGGATAAGATTGGGGGGGGTAATTAAATGTATATTAAGAAAGAAAGAAATGGTAAAAGACAGTTAAAATGAAATGAAAACAAATGGGTGCCCTGTTTTGGTACTGACCCAAGATCTCTTGGCAGGGACCTCTTGTGTGTTGTAAGTGATAGTTTATTGTAATAAAACTTTATTTCCTTGAAACTGCTCAGTGTGGATTCCTTCGGGATCTACAAAGTAAATCTGCCTGCTGAGCAATCTTGTACTACAAATAAACCAAAGCCATCTTTAATTTACCAGTCCCTTGTGTGATTGGTAAGCTTGTATTAAGCAAACATACAAATGCAACACTGTGTACCCTCTGGTGCTTCACGTAAATGAGTTTCCTATATAAGAGACTAGAAAATGGCTACCTAACATGGGGAGGATATTATAGCCAAGCCTATTGCAATGTCTAAAGAGCTACTTTCTAATAGGGGTTGATGCGACCATCAATTCACTCAAGACACAAGTGGAAGTAAACTGTGGCTTGAATCGACTTACAACTGAACCTGCCTGCGACCAGAAGAACTGAGGGCAGACTCACAAGACCAGCACTTTATTCTTCTGGTAGTGGGGGGAGCCCTGTACAAGCTCCTCATCTCCCCCTGTGGGCAGAGCTGCGCAACGGCTCACAGATGGAGCCCACAGGGACACAGTGATACACAGTGTGAATTATAAGCATTATACATTCACCACATTCACCCCCTGTAAAAAAGTCAAGACCGACGGGGGTGACGGGTCCTCAACCAAGATGGAAGCGAGGCCTCCGTGGTAGTGCCCCTAAGGAAAACAAATAATCGTTTGTGAGGGGTCTAATTAGTGGCCGTACACAGGAGGGACCTAATTGCATGGAGCGCGTCGGGGAGGACCTCCTGCTAGTGGGTGGTCGGGAGATTCCTGGACCGTAGGGTCAGTAGAACGGTCTTGCAGACCGTCGCGTTCTCCCTCTCCACCTGCCCGTTCCCCCTGGGGTTATAGCTGGTAGTCCTGCTCGAGGTGATACCCTTGCCGAGCAGGTACTGACGCAGTTCGTCGCTCATGAAGGACGAACCCCTGTCACTGTGGACGTAGCTGGGGAAACCGAACAGGGTGAAGACACTGTGCAGGGCTCTGGTGATTGTATGGGAGGTCATATCGGGGCATGGGATAGCAAACGGGAAGCGGGAGAACTCGCTCTATGATGTTGAGGAAGTACACATTACGGTTGGTCGAGGGGACGGGCCCTTTGAAATCAATGCTCAGTCGTTCAAAGGGCCGGGAAGCCTTTACCAGGTGGGCCTTGTCTGGTCTATAGAAGTGCGGTTTGCACTCCGCGCAGATCGGTGGAGAAAGGCAGATTGCGGGCTTTGATGTAGTGGGCGAGCCGGGTGACCCCCGGGTGGCAGAGGTCATTGTGGATTGCCTGTAATCGGTCGTCTTGTGCGCTGGCGCATGTGCCGCGGGACAGGGCATCTGGGGGCTCGTTGAGCTTCCCCAGACGGTATACGATATCATAATTATAGGTGGAGAGTTCGATCCTCCACCTCAAGATTTTATCGTTTTTTATTTTGCCCCGCTGCGAGTTGTCGAACATGAAGGCAACCGATCTCTGGTCGGTGATGAGGGTAAACCTCCTACCTGCGAGGTAGTGCCTCCAGTGCCGTACGGCTTCCACAATGGCTTGAGCTTCCTTTTCGACTGAGGAGTGTCGAAGTACCGAAGTGGAGAGGGTTCGGGAGAAGAAAGCTACTGGCCTCCCTGCCTGGTTCAGAGTGACGGCGAGAGCGACCTCTGAGGCGTTGCTCTCCACCTGAAAGGGGACGGATTCATCCACCACCCGCATGGCGGCTTTGGCGATGTCCTCCTTAATGCAGTTGAAGGCCTGGCGGGCCTCGGCTGACAGTGGGAAGAGTGTAGCCTTAAATAGTGGGCGGGCTTTGTCCGCATACTGGAGGACCCACTGGGCGTAATAGAAGAATCCAAGGCACCTCTTGAGGGCCCTGGAACAGTGAGGGAGAGGGAGTTGTAAGCATACAGTCCGGGTCAAGCCCCAGAACCCCGTTTTCCACAACATAGCCGAGGATGGCTAGCCTGGTTGTTCGGAAAACACATTTCTCCTTGTTGTAAGTGAGGTTGAGTTTCTGGGCGGTTTGGAGAAATCGGTGGAGGTTGGCGTCGTGGTTCTGCTGGTCATAGCCGCAGATGGTGACGTTATCCAAGTACGGAAACGTGGCCCGCAGCCCGTACTGGTCCACCATTCGGTCCATTGCTCGTTGGAACACCGAGACCCCATTCGTGACGCCAAAGGGGACCCGGAGGAAATGGAAGAAGCAGCCATCTGCCTCGAACGCCGTTAGTGGCGCTCCTCCGGGCGGATTGGGAGCTGGTGGTAAGCAGACTTCAGATCCACCGTGGAGAAGATGCAGTACTGAACGATCTGGTTGACCATGTCTGCAATCCGGGTTGGGGGTACGCATCGAGGTGCGTGAACCGGTTAATGGTTTGGCTGTAATCAACCACCATCCGGAACTTTTCCCTGGTCTTGACGACCACCGCCTGAGCTCTCCAGGGGCTATTACTGGCCTCTATGACTCCCTCACGTAGGAGCCGCTGGACTTTGGCTCTAATAAATACCCTGTCCTGCAGGCTATACCGCCTGCTGCGAGTGGCTACGGGTTTGCAGTTAGCGGTGAGATTAGCGAAGAGTGGAGGGGGGTCGATTTTTAGAGTCGCTAAGCTGCATATAGGGGGTAGGGGTCTGCCGAATGTTAGGCTTCTAAGATTACACTGGAAATCGAGCCCTAGTAGGAGAGGGGCGCAGAGGTCTGGGAGTACATACAATTGGAAGTTGGAGTAGTTGGGGCCCTGTATCGTTAATGTCGCAATAGTGCGCCCTTGTATCTGGACCGAGTGCGACCCCGAGGCGAGGGAGATAGTTTGCCGTGCTGGAAATATCGGAAGCGAGCAGCGCCTTACCAGGTCTGGGTGAACGAAGCTCTCGGTGCTCCTGGAGTCGAAGAGGCATGGTGTCTTGTATCCGTTGACCTGAACGGACATCATTGACCTCCTGAGGTGCTTTGGCCGCGACTGGTCCAAAGTGACTGCGTTGAGTTGCGGGTAGTCGGTGGCTTGATCAGCAGTGCTGGAGTGGCCCCGTGATGACTGTCCGCGGAGGTCGTAGTCGTCGATATGAACATCGGGTGATGGCCAAGATGGTGGCCCCCTTTGATCGCATGTGGCGGGCGGTGAGGAAGATGGCATCCAAGATGGCCACCGTCGTGGATCGCACGTCGTGGGCGGCGAGGAAGATGGCGCCTAAGATGGCAGCCCCCATGACTCGCACATGGCCGGCCGCGTGGGGGAAGGATTGCCAAGATGGCAGCCCCCATGAGTCGCACATGTCGTGCGGAGGCGGAGTCGGAGTCGGCAGACACGCTGCAACATTGCGGGGTCTGCGGGCCTGCGAGTTGGAGGAGCGATTGCTCTGAATAGCGGTAGAGTTTGAGGGTTTAGTTTTAGACAGGCATACCTTAGCAAAATGTCCTTTTCGACCGCAGCTGCTGTAGGCCGCATTGCGGGCCGGACAGTGCTGCCGTGGGTGTTGGGGCTGGCTGCAGAAATGGCACGTCGGCGCTCCGTGGTGGGCGGGTGGCCGCGCGGCGCAGGCCTGGGGCAGTCTTTGGTCGGGGGTCCATGATGGGGTCGTGTGGTCGGCGGGGAACGAGTTCAAACTTTGGAACACGACCTCCAGCGAGGTTGCTAGCGTTAGTGTCCTCCAGGTTCTGGGCCCCTTTTTCGAAGAGACGCTGGCGCACGTAGTTAGACCGGACCCCTGCAACATACACATCACGGACAGCGAGTTCCATATGCTGGGAGGCAGTTACAGCCCGAAAGTTACATTCCCGTGCAAGTGCTTTTAGGTCGCGGAGGTAGTCCTCTAGCGACTCTGCGGGGCGCTGGCGGCGGGTAGTGAAAATTTGCCATGCGTAAACTTAATTTACAGGCTGCACGTATAGGCGGTCGAGTATAGCAAGGGCTTCGGTGTATGAGTCGGTACTATTGAGTTGAGTAGAAATGCGATGGCTCACCCGTGCGTGTAGGAGACTGAGTTTCTGCTCTTCAGTAACAGCGGAGGTAGTCGACATAGCCAGGTAGGCCTTGAAGCACTGAAGCCTATGTAGAAAGATTTCCTTCGCTTCTGCGGCCTGCGAGTCGAGTTCTAGTCGATCAGGTTTGAGGGCTGATTCCATGGTGGTTTTTTTTAAGTCAATTAAATTGATGCGACCATCAATTCACTCAAGACACGAGTGGAAGTAAACTGTGGCTTGAATCGACTTACAACTGAGCCTGCCTGCGACCAGAAGAACTGAGGGCAGACTCACAAGACCGCAGCACTTTATACTTCCGGTAGTGGGAGGGGCCATGGGTGGAGCCAAGGGTGGAGCCCTGTACAAGCTTCTCATCTCCCCCTGTGGGCAGAGCCGCGCAACGGCTCACAGATGGAGCCCACAGGGACACAGTGATACACAGTGTGAATTATACGCATTATACATTCATCACAGGGGTCAATGAAAAGCAGTCTAAAGATTGAGCCCCTGGCTGGCTGACTTTTCCCTGGTATGGATCTGGTTCAAATTTACTTTAAAAATAAAAAATAATGCTTATAAATGTATCTCTAAATTTGGTTTTATTTGCATTACTTAAATACAATTTACTGCAACAAGATGCTCACACCCCACTCGTGATACAACACCTGGCATTGTTTATCGTGACAAATGGAAAAGCCTTTCCTGACACCCTCCAAAAACCTCAGGCACTTCAAACTAATTAACTTACCAACTGATCCATTACATAAACTATATTAACCAAACAGGTATAACCAATGACCTGGAAACTACACGATTCCAAAAAGTATTTTTATAAGATAGGAGCACAGTTGCCAAGATCCCACTCTGTTGGGGGCACTTTAGCACATCATCCTTAAAGGTTAAGGTGACCGTGTTTGTTATCTGGGGCGTCTGCTAGGTTGGTATGTTGGTGATTTCTAAAGCCCCTCGATGCCCAGAAGGTCTGGGTGCAGATAGGACAGGATATTGCATACCGCTGTGCTTTCTCTCTGCCGCTGATATGCACTTGCTTTTCCAAGCAGATCGCACCATTTTTTATCTGGTTCTGCCAGGTTCAACAAACCTGGGTGAGCTTCTCTGAGACTTAAAGTCGCTGTCAAAACTCCTAAGCAAAGCCCACAAGAATTTCCTTTAAATTTAGAGTACCCAATTAATTTTTTCCAATTAAGGGGCAATTTAGCCTGGCCAATCCACCTACTCTGCACATCTTTGGGTTGTGGGGGCGAAACCCACGCAGACACGGGGAGAATGTGCAAACTCCACACGGACAGTGACCCAGAGCCGGGTTCGAAGCTGGGACCTCGGCGACGTGAGACAGTAGTGCTAACCACTGCGCCACCGTGTTGCCCCCACAAGAATGTCCTTGTACCTCTTCCGTTGACTGTCATTTAAAACATTTTTTTTTTAATATGTAGAATACCCAGTTCATATTTTCCAATTAAGGGTCAATTTAGCGTGGCCAATCCACCTAACCTGCACATCTTTGGGTTGTGGGGGCGAAACCCACACAAACATGGGGAGAATGTGCAAACTCCACACGGACAGTGACCTAGAGCTGGGGTCAAACCTGGGACCTCGGCGCCATGAGGCATCTATGCTAACCACTGTGCCATTGTGCTGCCCCTCCTTACGTTAGCGGCTCTCCCAGGAGCAGATATATATATTTTTTAAATCAAAGGAGTCTTCCCACCAGAAGAGGCGGCAGAGAGCAGGTCACATGCCATGACAGCACACCCCAAACTCCGTCGATTCACTTCGGCAAGTGTCAAGCCTTCGTCTACGTAACCAGCCCAAATCAGTTGAGGCTGTCTCGATATGGTGTGGATGTTTTACCTGCAGCTTGGGTGAGCACCTCAATGTCTAGTATCTTGAGAAGTTTCTAACAATTAGGTGGCAGGATGTCAATGTGTTAATGACTTGCTGCTGGAGGAAATGCTAGTCGTGCTCAGTTGGTAGTACTCGGGCCCGCTAATCAGAAGGTTAAGAGTTCAAGTCTCCCTTGAGGCTGACACTTCAGTGTAGCAATGTGGGAGTGCAGCACCGTTGGCAGGTCTCATCTAATAGAGCAGACTAAAAGAGGACATTTAAAAAGAACAGTAAAGCGTCTTTCCAGCGGTCCAGCCTCAACCAGGTTAAATGGCCGTGGCGGTGTGCAAACTGGCTGAAGTGTTTAGCCTGCAAGACAACTTCAAAAAACTTAAATCAATTGGCTGTGAAATTTCTCTGGATATGCAAGTTGAAATATAAATGCAAGTTTGTTTTTTCTGTTTTCAATACATTTGCCGTTGTTTTAAATTAGTGTTTTTCAAACTTTTTTTCCGGGGACTCATTTTTGCCAACCAGCCGACCTTCGCGACCCACGCCGACCGACCTTCGCGACCCACGCCGACCGACCTTCGCGACCCACGCCGGCCGGCCTTCGCGACCCACCATTTGCACTTACCTTTAATTACTTTTTTTCAAGATTAGAGTGCCCAATTAATTTTTTCCAATTAAGAGGTAATTTAGTGCGGCCAATCCACCTAGCCTGCACATCTTTGGGTTGTGGGGGAGAAACCCACGCAGGCACGGGGAGAATGTGCAAACTCCACTTATCTTTAACGCGACAGGTGAGGTGAGCCTGTTTGGTCCTCACGATCTCACTTGCTTTCTCGTTCAATGCCAAATTTCTGTTTGGGGTGTTCATCAGAGGTCCTGTAGCTCACACCAGCACTGCTTTGCCCTGCCGTGGACTCTCTTGCGAAGCTTTCTCCAGCAGATTCAGTTGTGAGATTCCGCCCTGTTTGTGTCTCTGGCCCTCTCTTCCTTAGTCCAAAAAGATCCGTCTTCAGTTCTTCACACAGTCGTGTTGCTTGCTGGCAGCTACAAAACAGAGGAAGCTCCCCTCAGTAATCTTGTGCCCAGAGCACGTGGCATCAGTGTGTCTGGCACGTGACCTGCTCTCTGCCTCCGTTTCTGGTGGGAAGCCTCCTTCGATTAAAAAAAAAAAATTTGCTCCTGGGAGAGCCGCTGACATAAGGAGGAGGCAGTCTGCTCCGCTGGGCTCCAGGCCTACGCACCACTACATCCGGCTGTGGGGGCACGTTTGCGTGGGATGGCTGGCATTCCTGAAAGCCGGTCGTGGCTGTTGGGCATTTCTTTCCACAATTGGGAACGCCGCAACGGAATCGCTCGGCGACCCTCCTGACACCTGCCCCCAACACACCCATGGGGTTGCGACTCAGGAGTTTGAAAATGACTGATTTAAGGGGGGTCTTGATTTAGCACAATAAATGCAGGGAGCCAATCGCTGGATTTACACTTCTCTCCTGTCACGGTTTCAGCTCTTCTCCTTCTCAGTTTTGTAAATGAAACACTCTTTGAAATTAACCCCAGCAGCCAGCTCCACTAGCAACTCTGTGCAATACAGTGAAGCAAAAACAAGAGGTTTTCTCCAGAGAAGAAACAGTGGGAGCTAAACAGCATTAAAGCACTTTGATGCCAAACTGCAGTGATTGCTTTAGAAGCAAATATTATCAGCACCGACTTCCAAACCTACAGAATGGTCAAGTTAAAAATTACAACTGAACTTCCTTTTAATTCATTCACGGGAGGCGGGCGCCACTGGCTGGGCCAGAATTTATTGTCCATCCCTAGATGGGACCATAGAATTCCTACAGTGCAGCAGGAGTCTAAACCAAACCTTTTTTTGAAAAAGCACCCGACCTAGGCCCATTCCCCTGCCCTATGTCTGTAACCCTACTGTGGTGATATGCATCACTGTAAATACACAAGGGGTTAATGTAAATACACGTAGACTAGCTAGACACTAGAGGGAGCACCAGAGACATGACACACAGACATTCAACCAATAGGTCAGTAAGATAGGACACAACCAATGGGCATTCACGACACACACAGAGGTGACACAACCACAGGAGGGCATTACACCAACCCATATAAAAGGACACAGCACACATGATCTTCCTCTTTCCAGTGGAGACACTCAGTGAGTACACAGGGTTGATTTGAAACACATCATACCCACCACGTGGATTGTAGCAGACCGGTTCGTCAGTCTGAGTAGCTATAGCAGGATTAACAGGAGAGTCGCATCCAAGTTGGGGAATCGTTAACAGTTCAATAAATGTGTGAAAGATATCTCCAAGTCTGAACCTTCCTTTGTCAGAGTGCACACCAAGGAAGCAGCTTATGCTACGTCAAGAGCATAACAAAACACCTACCTAACTTGCACTTCCTCGGATGCCAAGGGGTGATTTTGGCGTGGCCAATCCACCTAACTGCGCATTTTTGGACTGTGGGAGGAAACCGGAGCAGCCAGAGGAAACCCACATAGACGGGGAGAAAGTGCAAACTCCACACGGTCACCCAAGGCCGGAATTGAACCCAGATCCCTGGTGCTGTGAGGCAGCAGTGCTAATCGCTGTGCCACCGTGACATCCACTAGTTGCCCTTCAGAAGGTGGTGGTGAGCTGCCTTCTTGAAACACTACAATTGCTCAGGTGCAGGTTCACCCACTGTGCTGTTCGGGAGGGACTTCCAGGATGTTGCCCCAGCGACAGTGAAGGAATGACGATATCTTTCCAAGTCAGGGTGGTGAGTGACTTGGGAGGGAACCTCCAGGTGGTGGGGCTGCCAGGAATCTGCTGCTTTTGTCCTTCTAGTTGGCAGTGGATGTTGGAAGATGCGGCCTTCACATCGGTGAGTTCCTGCAGTGCATCTTGTAGATGGTGCACACGGCTGCCACTGTCCGTCAGTGGTGGAGGGATGGAAAGTTTGAGTCAGAAACTTTAATTTTGCAGCGATTGACTTCTATTCAGAAAGTAACAATTTGCCCATATCTTTCTCCTCTGTTACAAGAATGAGGTCGGTTGAATAGCTTTCGGAAAATAAGTCAAACCCAGCCCCAGGCTTGAGTCACTGAATCAATTGCAGGGGAATTCAAAGAGAAACCACCTCAAATCTGATTCTACCTGCTCTAAATTTTTTTTAAAAAAACGTTATTTTGTTTAAATATAAATTTTATATATACAGCACTTTAAATATAAAGAAAAGTGCCAAAGCACTTCACAAATAGCAATAAAGAAGGGAAATGCGCACTGAGTCATGAAGCGATTAGAAAGGGTGACTAAAAGCTTGGTCGGAGAGATGAATTTTGAGGAGGATTTTAAAGAAGGAGAGATAGGGAGTTGCAGGTAAGTTCAAGGGAGGAGTTCCAGACAGGACAGCGAAGGCAGCCGAAGGTTCTGCTACCAATGGCTGGCCCAAAGGAGAGAGCAGCAATGCACACAAGGAGGGTGTCGGAGGCACAGAGAAAGTGGGAGAGGATGTAGGAGATGGCAGGGAGAAGGTGGAATGAAGCTGTGGAAGGATTTTTTGATGGCGGCAAGGATTCAAAATAAAATGTGTAGGGTGGCCCGGCGGCGCAGTGGTTAGCACTGCTGTCTCATGGCGCCGAGGACCCGGCTTCGATCCTGGCCCTGGGTCACTGGCCATGTGGAGTTTGCACACTATCCCCGTGTCTGTGTTGGTCTCACCCCCACAACCCAAAAAATGTGCAGAGTAGGTGAATTGGTAAACGACCCCTTATTTTAAAAAAATTTTAAAAACGTGACTGAATGCATATGAAGGGCGGCACGTTGGCACAGCGGTTAGCACTGCTGCCTCACGGCGCCAAGGTCCCGGGTTCGATCCCGGCACCTGGTTACTGTCCGTGTGTAGTTTGCACGTTCTCCCTGTGTCTGCGTGGGTTTCGCCCCCACAACTCAAAGATGTGCAGGGTAGGTGGATTGGCCACGCTAAATTATCCCTTAATTGGAAAGAATTAATTGGGTACTCTAAATTTTTTTTCTTCAAAGAATGCCTTAGGAGTTTTGAAGCCAGAGTAAGCCACGAAAAAATGGGAATGATGATAGAGGGGGATAGAGAAGACAGGGCGGTATTTTGGCCATCCTGTTATTTATGGAGAATGGGAGGCCAGCAATAATAGATTTGGAGTGGTCAAATCTGGTGGTGAGTCAGAAATAAGGCTTTCAGCAGCTAGTGGAAGGGATGAAATAGAGATGGGGGCGAAGGCAGCAAAGTTACAGAGGTGCAAAGAAATGGTCTCGATGATAGAAAGGATGTTTGTGGCATTAAAACATTTGGTTTGTACTTCCTGATGTTGAGCTTGGTGAATCTAAGGTAAATCTCGAGCAGAGTAATGTGCAAACTGGACTTTCCCTGTTCAGAAAAATTCTACTTTGTTTATCTAATTGTTTCAAATACCTCTTTCATTAGTGGATATCCAAATAATATTTTACGGTTGCTCATTACTTTCACATTTTTTTCTGTTTCAGCGAAATGAAGCTAATGAAACGCAGTCCAAATGTGTGTTATTTTCACATATCGCCAGGCAGGGATCAATTTCTTTTAGTTTCAAATGTAATTTCCAGGTAACCTTGTTTGAAGAAATTTGAACAGGATATCACACAGCTAATTCTTCCCTTAACCCAGAAAGAGTACCCGTACCATATCCCGGATGTAACTGGTCACTTCTCTGAACAAGTTACTGTCAGGCAATTGTCACAAAGATAAACAAAACAAGAGAGCCATTTCATCCATCTTGTTCACTCTGTCATGACATGCACTCATGCACATAATGAGATACAGACAGGCAGTGACAGACACCCAGTACAGCCAATCAACACACAGGACAGAACACTAGAAGGTGGTCTCCCACTAAAAAACACACGAGGCATCAACACTCTGCCTCTTTCCACTGGTGACAACTATAGTGACAGTCAGGGTGTACATATCAGTTAGCACCTTCTACACGTGGCTCAGAGCTAGTCTGGTCTAGTTAGTTATGGTAAGCACGTTTAGATTAGTAGATTATCAAACCCACAGCGAACTGTGTGCACTGTTTAACAAGTTCAATAAAGCGTATTGAACTAATATCAAAGTTTGGAGTCTACTTTCAAGTACAACTGCATCCAATTGCAGTCCATGTTACCCCAGGGTGATTAACACGATGCACCCTTCTGTAGAAACCTGCCCGTAAACCCATCACAGCATCTAACTGACTCTGGAGTTATTCCAGAATTTGTGCCTCCTCCATTGCCCTTTCCAGTTAACCATCCCAGGTATTAAATAATTTTGTGTTAAAGAGTACTTCCCACTATTAGTCAACATCTACGTAGGCTTGCCCTGTAATTGTGGCTTAGCTTGATGTAGCGCTTCAGGTTCACCTTAGCGACTTCACTTAATCATTGGGCGGAATCTAACGGAAATGAAAGAGAGTCCCGTGTCGGGCACGTTTAGCCGGGTGTTTCCAGGGCACTGGCAGTACTGAAAAAGACCCCGCTATTAAACGGGACTCTGCTTCGAGTCTAGGCCTAGGCGAGGAATGCCCAGCCAAGGCCACACTTAGGAGCTCTGCTCGCCAGTGGAGGAAGAGATTGGGGCACCATTTTTAAATGGCACCCTGATCTCTAGACCCCTCACTGCAGCCAACGGACCCCCCCACCCCCCCAACTTCCCAACTAGGAAGTCATCAAGCTCCCCGCACCCCACCTCATAAGGGCAGGGCATTTCTGGGTTCATTCCCTGACAAGCACAAGATGCCATTTGGGCACCTTGGCACTGTCAGTCTGGCACCCCAGCAGTGCCCCTGCCAGCCTGGCAGTACCATGGTGCCTGGGTGGCATGGGCGGGGGGGGTGCCAAGGTATCACCCTGCCCAGAGCCTGACCACCAGGGCCCCCCGATCGTTGAGAGTTCCCCCCAAATCTCATAATCTTGGTCCACATTTGTTGAAACCAATGCTAAACGCGCCGCTCTGGGTCTCCGCAGCGAGGCCATAAGGTCCTGGGTGCCGGGTCGAACCGGTGTAGACATATTCAAGTAAGATTAACTGCTCACTTCAATGTGTAAATCTGGATCCCGATCTCAATGAGGCGATGAGGCCGTTGGATCGCGCTCAACGTTCATTACAATGACAGGATATATATTGGAGGAAAAACTGAAGTTAAAATTGTAGGAGTAACAGAGGAAAGTAGCGATGTTGACAGAATTAAATGCCATTGTTTCTTGAGTTTTGATAAAGGTGGTGTTATAAACCTTTATCTTCATTGAATCATATTATGATTAAAATAACACAGCATCATTGGCATCAGAGCAACTTAATTACATTAATGATACTCGTTACTTCGCTACACAGTTCAGGAGCTAATAACAAAAATGCGTTTAGTCTCCTTCCCTAGATCTGTTGCTGTCTGTGCTCACGAGAAGACAGTGTTTTACTGCATTAACAGGAGTCAGTAGAACATCTTTAAGATCAAAAATAAAAATCACAAAAGAGATTTGGATCTTCAAAGTTCTACCATATATCAATAAGGAGTCAGTAAACATTCCTCTCATTACAAAGGGATCATGGGAATTGCAACCTCTTGAATATTTATGGCTATTGGTAATTTCTTAATTTCTCCCTTTCTTTTCATACATTTCCTCTTAATAAAAATACCAACAATTAAAGTGCTTTTTGACCAGTGCCCTGAATATTGAGACTGGGTTTTTCAAATACAGGACCAGCCATGGTGTATATCTTCCGCTTCCCAACATAATGGGCACAATTCTCCCAGCCCCGCGCTGGGCCGGAGAATCGCCGCAACCACGCAAGCCTCCCCGACGCCGGTGCGCGATTCTCCGAGGTGCAGAGAATCGGCGCCATTTGCACCGGCGCGTTTGGCGTGGCGCCAGTCACGGGCCGCTGTACGAGGCCAGACCGCCGATCCTCTGGCCCGGATGGGCCGAGCGGCCGCGTGGAAAAAGCAGAGTCCCGCCGGCGCCGTCCACAGGGTTGGGGGTGCGGCCGTTGGGGGAGGGCTCCGTCCCCAAGGTTAGCCTCCGATGGGGTCTGGCACGCGATCGGGGCCCACCGATTGGTGCCCCCCACCCCGGGCCTAGTTTGTTGCACGTCTGGCCCCAGAACCCCTGTGCCATGTTGTGTTGGGGCCGGCGGGTTCCATAAAGCCACCACGCATGAGCGGGTTGGCGCATCGCCACTGCTCATGCGCGGGTTGGCGCCGGCCCCAGTGTGCGCCAGGAAGTGAGGCGGAAGTGGCGTTAACTGCTCCAGCGCCGTGCTGGCACCCTGTGGGGGGGGGGGGGGGGGGGGGGGGGGGGGCAGAATCGCTAGTACCGGCACTAGTCCATGACGGCACAGACCCTTTGTCCCGCGATCGGAGAATTCCGCCCAATGTCTTCCATATCTACCCAAGTATCCAGGGTGCAATTTAGTGGTACTCTTGAGGCCCAACAGAACAGGTGGTCAAGCTACACATAGAAATTATAACGTGGTGATTAGTTATCTGCAGTGCAAGAGGTGCTTATAAACTAAAGCTCGTGTCAACCTTAAAATGATATGTTTATCCAAGGATTCAAAATAAAATCTAAATCACTGTCAGACCTTCACCACAAGCTTCTTGAGGCTTTGAAAATCAAATAATTCTAGATATGTGCTAACTTAATGAGCACTTTAGCACATTGAATTAAAGGTTGTAACAGAAAATATGTTCAGGTGAAAAGTTGCTTTGTAAAGCATAACAAAAGGGGATAATTATAGTCTTAGTCCAGACTTGTAGTGGTGAATGCTGGAGAGTAAATTTTTCTCAAAGGAACATTATTGGACACTTATTTGTGTTAATATTTGTTTGGATTATGTTTAGCAAAGGAAGAAATTAAAATATCCAAGGTGGTCACGAGGATGCCATAGCTGCAGGCCAGACAGAACATTGGGTTGAGGCATTGACCTTTCACCTCTGGGAGAGAGAGTAAAATCCAGGTCGGGTAGATGGGCAGAAAGTCTGCCCTGGCCTCTGGCTCCACATTTAGACAACAACAATCCAGGCCTTGGAGCCAAAGGCCCACAGCATAAAGATGCATAAAACTCGGGAGGGGGGGGGGGGGGGGCATGGTGGCGCAGTGGTTAGCACTGCTGCCTCAAAGCGCTGAGGAGCCGGGTTCGATCCTGGCCCTGGGTCAGTGTCACTGTCCGTGTGGGGTTTGCACATTTTCCCTGTGTCTGTATGGGTTTCACAGTCCCCCCCCCCCCATCACCCAAAGATGTGCAGCGTAGGTAGATTTGGCCACTCTAAAATTGCCCCTTAATTGGAAAAAAAGAATTGGATACTCTAAATTTTAAAAAAAAAGAGAAAAATGCATAAAACTTGGCAACAATTGTTATTAAGACAACAGTCTTACTCAGAGACGCTACAGGATTGGATAGTGTTCAGCTTGCGGAATAAAGGAGAAACTTCAGCGGGTAGGATTGGGGCATTGTTGATAGGAGGGTCTATTTCTCCTCTGGACACAGACTTCTTACTGGGGGTAAGGTTCGTCACCTCCAACACCTCATTCAATTTATTATTAACAACACACAAAAAACATGGGCCGGAAATGACCAGCAAGCCCTGACCACACAGGATGCATGGAGCACAGCGGCCGCCATATTTTCTACATTACAGTGGTGACTACATTTCAAAAGTACTTCATTGGCTAGAAAACACTTTGGGATGTTCTGAGTTTATGAAAGGTGCTACGTAAACGAAAGTCTTTTTTATAATCCACCCACCTGGGGCATCACAGTTGAGACCAAGCTTGTCTTCACTCAATATCCACACCTGTGCACTTCCGCCACAGGCTGTTGGTTGCTCATTGGTGTACAAGTAGGGGCTGGTTTAGCTCACTGGGCTAAATCGCTGGCTTTTAAAGCAGGCCAGCAGCACGGTTCGATTCCCGTACCAGCCTCCCCGGACAGGCGCCGGAATGTGGCGACTAGGGGCTTTTCACAGTAATTTCATTGAAGCCTACTCGTGACAATAAGCGATTTTCATTTTTTCAAGTACACTTGATGATTTTTCATTTTCTACACAGGAGCACAGAGACTAAATGCACCTTGTCTGGCTGCTCCTGCTTGCAATCAAATAACTCATCAGAGACCAAGGAGTTAAGCAACTGGCCCGAGGACTTCCCTGATCTGCATTGCTAAATTATAGGTTTACTGAGCTGTTAATGGGAGCGCTGGAGTAGATTTCAGGGGGTTTGTTCCACGGGAACGTAGGCTGAATGGCCTGCTCCTGTTCCGATCATGTCTGTTCATGCCCTGTACCTCAGTCGCAAAAGACCAGTAAACAGGTACAGCAAGTAATTAGGAAAGCTGTTTCCTATGTTATCATTTATTGAGAGGGGAATTGATTACAAAAGTAGGGAGGTTATGTATGCTTCAGTTGTACAGGACACTAGTGAGATTGTATCTGGAGTACTGTGTACAGTGTTGGTTTCCTTATTTAAGGAAGGCTGTGTGGTGATATGATCTGCATACTCGTCTGCCATTGGGCCAGAACGTCGGCTTACCATTGGCCCTGGTCGGTCATGTGCCTCTCGACCGATTGGCCGAGAGGCTGAGTTAACCACGCCTCTATTAACGAGGTATAAATGGTCAGACGCCTGACGATCGGCCTTTTCCATTGTAGACGATCGCAGAGCTGTGTTCTAGTCAATTAAAGCCTGACTTTGGTAAATCACTCGCCTCGCGTACAATTGATGGTACATCAGGCTGTAAATGCATTGGAAGCAGTTCAGAGAAGGTTTACCAGACTAATACCTGGAATTGGCTTATGAGGAAGGGTTGGACAGTTTGGGTTTGTATCCACTGGAATTTCGAAGGGAGCCAAGTGACTTGATCGATAACTATAATATCCTGAGGGGTCTTTTCACAGTAACTTCATTGCAGTGTTAACGTAAGCCTACTTGTGATACTAACAAAGATTATTATTATTGATGGGGTGGATGAGGAGAGGATGTTTCCTCTTAGAATCATAGAATCCCCTACAGTGCAGAAGGAGGCCATTCGTCCCATCGAGTCTGCTCCGACTCCCTGAAAGAGGATCCTTTCCTTGCAACCCAGTAACCATACTTTTTTAAAAATACATTTAGAGTACCCAATCATTATTTTTCTTCCAATTAAGGGGCAATTTAGTGTAGCCAATCCACCTAGCCTGCACATTTTTGGATTGAGGGGCTGAAACGCACACAAACACGGGGAGAATGTGCAAACTCCACACGGACAGTGACCCAGGGTCGGGATTCGAACCCAGGTCCTCAACACCGTAGGCAGCAATGCTAACCACTGTGCCACCGTGCTGCCCTCCAGTAACCATACTTAACCTGCACATCCCTGGACAATTGATCATGCCCAATCCATCTAAACCTGCACATCTTTGGTCGCTTGATGGGGGAATCTAGAACCAGGGGTCACTGTTTACAAATAAGGGGTTGCCCATTTAAAACAGAGATGAGGTGAAATTCTTTCAGCTCAAAGGCAGAGGAAGCCGAGTCTTTGACTATTTTTTAAGGTGAGCTGGATAGTTCCTTGATAAACAAGGTGGGATAACTCCCACGTGGACCACGGGGGATCAATAATAGATCTCCCTGTGGGGCACGTGGAGTATGAGTTTCCCTGGTAACAGCCGGAGGCCCACCTGATGTGTTAGGCAGGTTGGTTCGACGTGGACTGCACTTGATGCAGTGTAGCGAGAGACAGACCTCTAACACTGGAGACGATCCAACATGATTTTATTCAACGTTTTAACTAATATACATGCTCAGCTGTGGGTTGACACTATACTGAATTGACTGGAGACCTAGTACTAGCCTGACCAGACTTACTAGCTACCGCATGGTGTTTGCACTGACTAGCTCACAGACTCTGACTGTCTCAGTGGCTGGGTCCAGACAGAGCAGGAAACCTACTGCCCTCTGGCTTTATAGTGGTAGTGTCCTGTCTGATGATTGGCTGCTCTGTGCTGTGTGCTCACTGGTCACCCTGTGTGTCAATCACTGCCTGTCTGCCCTCCATTATATACACATGGGTGGATATTAGGACACCACCCAGCTGGGACTCGTTAACGCAGCTCTTTAAATGCCAGCCCAAACCGGGTTGTGTCTCCATTGTTGTACTCCATGGTAGTGGTCTTTACTTTTGAGTTAAAAATAAAGTTAGCCGTCAAGGCCGCGTCCCCTGGATTATTACACAAAGGGTGAGAGGTTATCTGAGGTAGGTGGGATGCAGATTTGAAGTTACTACCAAATCAGCCATGACCTTATTAAATGGCGGCGAAGACTCGAGGGACCAAATAGCTCCTTGTTTCTTATTTTCAACCCATCCACATGTTTTAACTTCATAATCCTCAATACCATTAAACATTAACATAAGGCACCATAGAGCCGAACTACAGGGAGGAAAGAGAGAACCAAGTTATTGAGCTTGAAACAAGTGCCCTTTCCTAAACCCTGAACTTGTCTTGATGTTCCACTTAACTCAAGATACATTGCTGTACCTCTGCTTTACCCCGGGGTCCGTTGTGCCATATCCAACCTTGAGGCCAGAAATGAACAGAATTCCATTTCTCAGCATTGATATTTCTCGACATGATGAGTACAAGAATAGAAAATGTAAAGCCTTTACATCAGGAAAGAGCCAGCTTTGACAAGTAAAACTTGAGTGCCACTCCATCTGTACACTGACTGTAAAAATGCAAAGCACTTACACAAACATTCATCTGCATTATTATCTTACGAAGACAGGTGGGAGCACTACTTTCAGACACGGATTGAAATTTGCACTAGGAATATTTTACTCCTTACAGTGCCATCCTTCTTCATTATAGAATAAGGAACAAATTGTTCTCTCCTTCCAGATATTTCTAGCCGTTCCAGCAGTGCAGAATAAGAACATTCCATTTCAGATAAAGCCATCCCAGTGTACAGACGACTGTTGAATGGCTCATCTCATTACTTTCAATGACCCCGTTTCTGATTGGCCCTTTGTTTTGACCGCAATCTCCTTGGGGCAATTACTTAACCTTTGATGAAAGTAGTAAAGTACAAATTTAACAGTACAGAATGTGACGCAGTGGTTAGCACTGCTGCCTCATGGTGCCGAGGACCCATGAGGGGCATTGATAGAGTGGATGGGCAGGCACTCTTTCCCAGGATGGAGGGGTCATTCACCAGGGGGCATAGGTTTAAGGTCCGTGGGGCAAAGTTTAGAGGAGATGTGCGAGGCAGGTTTTTTTACACAGAGGGTGGTGAGTGCCTGGAACACGTTGCCGGGGGAGGTTGTGGAAGCAGATACATTAACAGCGTTCAAAAAGCATCTCGACAAATACATGGAAAGGCTGAGTATAGAGTGATACAGCACAAAGAGGGTTTTGGCCAAGGGTGGTATCATGATCGGTACAGTCTTGGAGGGCCAAAGGGCCTGTTCCTGTGCTGTATTGTTCTTTAATCTTTCACCGGGTTCGATTCCGGCCTCGGGTATTCTCCGTGTGGAGTTTGCACATTCTCCCCGTGACCCAAAGATGTGCAGAGTGGGTGGATTGGCCACGTTAAATTGCCCCTTAATTGAAAATAAAAAGAATTGGGCACTGAAACATTTTTGTTTAAAAGTACAGGATAAACAGTACAGAATGGAGTTGAGGTTCGGATCGGAAACATGGTTGGCGGCGTAGACCTATTTCTATTGCTGTGAAAAGAGACTGGGTGTGGGGAGGGGGAGGAGTGAAGGGTTCTGCTGATTGTGGTGGATAGCAGATCAGGTCTGCAGAGCGTCAGTCTGAATGTGGATAAAGGTTTGCATGTTTGCCTTTCAAGAGCACAGATCAATTGTGTTGAACCCTTCCCTGATAGACAGGGTCTAATATTGTACAGGGTCTATGAAAGGAGTCGGTCTGAAGGGCTGAATACTCGACCACTCCAAGAATTGACTTCTCAATGGGCATATACTTCAGACAACACAAAAGATGGGAACTGCTTCTTCTTGAGAAGGTATGTACAACCAGCTATTTACAGCTGGAGTCAAAAGCTGGATCTTCAAGACTCCTGCATCACCCCACTGACTGCTGTCAATTCTACTGTCACAAGATGTGGCCGATGTGCCTTTATATTTTACTCATTGCGATTACAGGCTCAAGCTTGTCTGCATTTGACACATTCTTGTACACCTGCCTGCCATGAATTTACATTTAAACCTTTCAGTGAAGGGTACAAAGTTCAGCCAGAAGCTGCCACCTCCTGAGTTTACCCTCATACCCTTTGTGGCATCAATTTCAGAGTAAAACATAATTGTCTGGATTCTCCGTAGATGGGATCCTCCGTTTCGCCAGCAGCGCGCTCACGGCCGTGGATTTCCCGGCGGCATAGGGTGCCCACAATGGGAAACCCCATTGGTTGGCTGGCGAGATGGAGAATCCCACTGGAGGGGGTGGGGGCACACCAGAAAATGGGGGCTGGGAGACGGAGAATCCTGCCCACTATGTCTTTGAAAACTCCACATCAGTATACAGTTTGGGTAATGTAGATTGAAACGTCATCAAGATTGTCATGGAGATTAAAAAACAAGCCACACAGTCAAAGCTGAACCCAGGCGAATGCTAACTCATAAATTCTGGCAAATTATAAAAGGAGCTTGGATAATTCTGCAAATGTTTTCCAAATGGGACTTAGTTTCCCCTCCTCGGCAAACATCTCATGCTGATGATACATTGATATTACTAATCGTCACTTGGCAGCACTGAACGTAATTATTGCTGACAAAGGAGACATGCACTCATCCAGACAGATTCAAAAATGCCAAATTTCAAAGGGAGCAACAATTTATACTGTCTGAGAAAAGGGTCCTGATTGGTTGGCAAGTCGACTCTGATTGGCCATGTTGTTTCCACGGAGAATGCATCAGGGACCTATCGGCCCCACGCTTTGGTTTAATTTTAAAGTTGCATTGCCTGGACATGTTCTTTTTGCTTGCAGAGGGCAGATTACTGCACATGAATAGATGTAACTTCTAGCAAGACTAAGTGAGTTACATTGCGAGTCTAACGGATAATCTTGAATTGGTAGTTGGTGTAATTGTTAGCACACTTGAGATTGTCCAGCAGGTTCTGTCCAATCATGGAATCACAACTAATGTTAGACATGATGGGAGCAGTTGAACGGGACAGAACCAGAGTCCCGTTTCGGGTGCGTTTAGTGGTGTGTTTCTCGGCCCGGCTATTTTTTAAAATAAATTTGGAGTACCCAATTCTTTTTTTCTAATTAAGGGCAAATTAGCGTGGCCAATCCACCTGCCTCGCGCGTCTTTTTGGGTTGTGGGGGTGAGACTCACGCAGACACGGGGAAAATGAGCAAATTCTACACAAACAGTGACCCGGGGCCGGGATCGGACCCAGGTCCTCGCCTGGCAGTGCCCCCCCAACAGCCTGGTTGTGCCACCTGCAGCATCAAGGCGGCACTGCCATGGTGCATGGGTGGCAGTGTCAAGGTGCCAGGCTGGCAGTGCCTAGGTGTCAGGGTTCCAGCGAGAGCACCACCCGGCCCAGAGCCCAACCACCCGTGGTCCCTAATGGCCTGGGAGGCCCCCCACTAGGTGCAAGTTTCACCCGGTCCATGTTTGTGGAAACCAGTGCTAAACGGTGCCTGGCAAGGTCTCCCGTTAGGTCCCGGGCACATGGTCAATCCGGCTCTGACATATTTAAATGAGCCGAATGACTCACTAAATATAGAGAATAAAGAACAAAGAAAAATTACAGCACAGGAACAGGCCCTTCGGCCCTCCGAGCCTACTAATCTGGAACTCACACAGTGAGGGCGAGATCCAGATTGCGAGGTCTCACGAGATTCTGTTAAACCTCGCAAGACGTTTTGAGCGTCGTGAATCTCGTGAGAACCTCTCCCGAGATTCAATGGTCTTGTCACGTCACCAAATCGGACGTGATGAGGCAATTAAATTGCGCCCGATGTCTTGAATTTTGTAAGTATAGGCTAGTCGAGTACAGTGAGTACTCTGTCTATTGTGAACAGCTGAAGGATGCTGTTTGAAATAATCTGCAAGGCGTTAGAACCTATGACCTTTGGAAATCTTCTACATGTCTTTCTTTTTCAGAAATTGATTTTCTGTCAGTTCTAACAAAAATAGGGAAGTGTGCAAATATGGAAGAGGGAGAAAAGAGAAAAACAGGGTGAAGATAGATTATTCCTTTTGCGCCCACTTAAACAGCAAGTAACACATTTTTACTATAGAGTCTCACTGGGTATGGAGGACCTCACATTTCACTTCTGCCAACAACTAAACCCCCAAAATAATTTGTAAGAAAATTTAAACTAAACATTCCCTTGGGGTTTTCTTTTATTTGTTTGTGAGCGTGGGTTTCACGAGCAAGGCTAGCATTTATTGTCCATCCCGAACTGCCCTAGAGAAGGTGGGGGTGAATCACCTTCTCAAACCATTGCAGTTCGTGCAGTGTTGATCGATCCACAATGTGGGTACAGTGGGATGGCGAGCCAGGACTTTGAACCGGCAACAATGAAGGAACCTCCACATACGTCCGTGCAGGATGGCGCACAATTGGAGGGGAACTTTCAGATGGTGTTATCGTGTTCCTGCTGCCCTTGTCTATTTAGGGTAGTAGAAGTTGTGGGTTTGGAAGGTGCTGTGATGGAGCCTTGGTGAGTTGCTGCTGTGCATCTTGGAAATGGATAGACCAGCTGCCATGGTGTGCCCGTGGTGGTGGGAGCGAATGCTTGAGGTGGTGGATGGGGTGCGATCCACCCGAGGCAGCCCCACCTCGTTGTTGCCTCTCACTACTAGAACTGCTGACTGGATATTGGGCTTTAGCTCCAGCCTAGACCATGTTGAACTGTATTTGGACAATGATTTTGATTATCCTCACCATCAGTGATACCACACTGCCCATATTCCACATGAACTGTCACAATTATTTCCGAGTGCCACATCTACAACTCAAATCATAGCAAACAAGGGAGATATATTAGAATGCCTCGTACAATAGGACAGGGCAGTAGGATTCTGCAGTATGACCCTGTAAATTATATCCGGCAGCTCCTGTTGTATTACACTATCCTGCAGGCGTTTACAGAGTTTGGGGGATTACGTAATTCCCAAACCTTTTAGAATTCCATTTGCAGCACATCTTGACTCACCTTTTGTTTCCTTACTTGTCCCATTACCATGCTTTTGCCAGGAATCGATCATTACCCCTTTTTTTTCTTTTTTACATAATTACTTCTGCCCTCCGCTCTCTCAGCTATTCTGTTCTTCATAGATCATAGAAACACTACCAGTGCAGGAGGGCGGCATTCGGCCCATCGAGTCCACACTGACCCTCTGAAAAAGCACCCTACCTAGGCCCAATCCCCGGTCTGTGGGAGGAAACTGGTGCACCCGGAGAAAACCCACGCAGACGCGCGGGGGGGGGGGGGGGGGGGGGGGGAGGAGAACGTACAAACTGCACACAGGCAGTAACCCAGGGTTGGGATCAAACCCGGGTCCCTGGCATGGCGAGGCAGCAGTGCTAACCATCCTGCCACCGTGCCGCCCTCTTCCCTCCGCTCTCCCCTTTTTGCCTGCCTCCTTGCATCCTTAAAACCCGTTGGTAAGGAAGCCTTTCTGCAATTTTGGCGGCTCAGGTGAGATCACATCTGGAGAACAGGGTACAGTTTTAGCCTTGTTACCTTGGTAAAGGTGAACTTGCCCGAGAGGGAGTGTTTTATGGGTTCACTACACGGATCGCTGGGCTGGAAATGTCGCCTCCTGGCACTACCTTGATGGGCCTGTATTCTCTGGAGTTTCGAAGAGTCAGGTGATCTCACTGAAATGTATAACATTATCAGTTTTGGCAGAGTGGACACTGAGATGCAGTTTCTATGGCTGGGGAACCAGAGCAAGGAGTCGTAGACTTGAGATAATTTAGGGTTGCTGCAAGGCGAACTCTCTTCACCCAGGGAGTTGGAAATCTTTGGAATTTTCAATCTCAGGGAGCTGTGAAAGCTCAATCACTGAGTATGATCAAGATTGATAGAGCTTTGGGTGGTCAAGGAATTAAGTGAGTGGAGCTAAGGTAGAAAATCAGCCTTGACCTTGTTGAATGGCTGAGCAGGGTCGAGGAGGCAAATGGCTTCATCCTGCTCCTATTTCTTGTGTAATAACCAGAGTGAGGGGATTTAGTTATTTTTTTTAAACATTGGAGTATCCAATTCATTTTTCCAATTCTGCGGGCAATTTAGCGTGGCCAGTCCACCTAACCTGCACATCTTCGGGTTGTGGGGGCAAAACCCACTCAAACACAGGGAGAATGTGCAAACTCCACGCAGACAGTGACCCAGGGGCCGGGATCGAACCTGGGACCTCGGCGCCGGGGTGAGGGGAATTATGCACTATCCAAAATTTTAGCAAAGAGGATATTGCAAAGTGCATGGCGAACAGGAGTTCTAACTCAGGTTTTCCAAACTAGTTGAAAAGTCAGATTGATTTTCAGGACAATGATGCCCGAGTTAATTGAAAGATTTGCTTACCCTCCTCCATGTCATTCCGTGAAGAAGCCTCTAGGAGCACAACATTCGGAGCGAAGGAGATGCGCTGGTGATTCCCCGTGTTTTTCTTCTTGTCAGTTTTTCGCTTTTTGTTCTGCATCTCTTTCTCGTACTGCGCCCACTTTTTCAGCTGTTGCGTCCGCCGTTTCTTCGCGGCCCTTAGGCGGTCAGGGGTAGGCAACCTCTCCAAGAGCGGGAGTTCACTGAGGAGGTCCATATCGTTCGACATGGCTGAGTGCAGGATCATCCAATGGAGGAACTAGGGGGGGGGTGAGGAAGGACACAGGGATCTCTGCGCAAGTATCAACTCCGGGATCTTACTTATGGCCACTCTCAGTACAGGTGGAGGGGGGACCAGAGGTGAGTTTGATTCTTGCCATTGCCTTACCCTGTATTATGCAAAAACAAAACAGACTCAGTGTAAGCAGTACAAAAAATAGAATGAAAGTGCAACAAAGCTAATGGCTTCAGAGAATCAGGTGACATTACAAATCAGTACTGTGAAATCCTGCAATGTATTGTTTGAAATGTTATTATTATTAAGTTTAACTTGCAAAATAACCTGAAGGGGAAGATTTAGGCTCTTCAGTGGCTTAATTAGTAAGTACGCTGTCAGCAATGTGGGAAGTTAACGAGATTAACAGCGAACCGGAGATTGAAATAAAATAACCGAAAATAACAGACAACACTAGAGGAATAATGAGATTCGATTTGTCCAGTAACAAGATTAGCAGGCACCTAGACAGCAGAATCAACAGAAAGGAACAGTGATTAAACAATATAACTTCTAGCACCCTCATTGGGAAGGAGATTAGTTCTCCATTTAAAAGTCAGACAGGCCAGTTCCATCTATGATCAGAGTCACGGAGGCCTGTTCCATCTAACATTTAGAGACATGGCAGATTGCAGATGCCCTCCTCCAAAAGACACCGTTTTCTGCCTTCACTGAACCAGGAAGAGAAATCTTCCCAGACTTGGTCATCTCAGTCGTACTGTGTGGTAACTATTAGTTGGATTTGGCCTATAGTTACTAAACTTGGATGTTATTAGGGAAAAGGGGTGTCTCAGTGAGTTCTGGGAACATGGGATATATTTTGGGAACAAGAAGTAACTTCAGATCAGTGTATTTAGTTATTCATATACTTAAGTGTCATAGTGTGTATTAGTCTTTTGTTGTGTTTTTCTTTCTTTTCTTGAATAAATATTCTCTATTAATTGTTTACACGACTGGTCTGGTTCCTCACTGGGTTTACAGTATTCCTCACATTATTCCAAACAAATATACACCACCGAGAACCAGTATTTCAAGTTACCCTTTGGGGTTTTGAGACACTCTCACATGTAACAGTGGGATTCTTAACAATGTTGCCTAGTGTGGCTCCAGTTACAGAGCAGGACGTTCTTGAGCACAAACTTTGGTCTGCCCTGGATTCACTGGGAAAAGAGGGATCAGCCAGAATTCCTAATTCTCACAACACTAGTGTTTTCTGGAAAACACACCTTTATGGCGATTGGGCAAGAACAGAATGCAGCCACAACCGTTAAACTATGAATCAGGGGTCTTATTGATCCATGTTGTCTATGCCCATGTAAGGGAGAACAGCTACCTTCCGTGGAACAATGTCCCATCTTGGATCTTTGCTTTCAAGGATGGAGGGGAAGGCTCAGGAAAACCTTGGTGACAAATTGAGTGAATTCACACGTGGGCCACGGGTAGTTATTAGAGCCAAAATTCGCTGCACATAAGGGCAAGGCTCTTTTTGATTCAGAAGGTAATGCTGAAATTTGTTTTGTTGTTGGAGGGTTATGGTAGCAGTGGGAGGTATGCCTTGCATTATCAAAGCTCCAGAATTGTAAACAGTTGGCATGGTGATGGAATTGCAATGAAAACCGATAGCAGTTAACCTCCCATTCCAACACATTCCTTCCTGGCTGCTGTCCCACATTCTACACTCTCTGAGGTTGTCCAAAATTCTGCTGCCCGTGTCCTTACTCGCAACAAGTCCCATTCACCCATTACCCTTTAGTAAGCTGACCAGCGTTGGCTTCTACGAATGTATGAATTGGAGCAGGAGTAGGCCATTCAGCCCCTCCAGTCTCCTGATTAAACAATAGCTCGGTTTTCCAATTGTCATCCTTTCTTTCCTAAATCCCTCAATGGCCCTTTACCTCCCATTTCCTCCAGCCCCACCACAACCCTCCAAAGTACCTGCACTCCTCTAATTCTGACCTCCTTAGCATTCCCAATTTTAATTGTTCCCACTGTTCACGGCCTGGGATTCTAGAATTCCCTTCGTAAACCTCTCTTTTTTCCTAAGATATTCCTTAAAGCCAACCCCTTTGATCAATCTTTTAGGCATTTTCCCAAATAGCTCCTTATGTGGCTAGTTGGCTAACTTTACTTTACCGCTTTGGACCTTGGGACATTTTATCTTGTTAAATGCTCGAGACAAGTAAGCTGCTGTTGTTGCCATGTCTTTGTGCATGGTTTGACGGTTGTTACCTTGGGGGACGACAACACCAACAGTCTGTATTTATGTAGCACCTTTACCGTAATGAACTGTTCCAAAGTGTTTTCACAGGAGTATGATAAAACAAAGCATGAGTCACAAAAGGAGGTGCTAGATCAGATGGCCAAAGGTAAGGAGATAAGTGAGGAGGAGATACGGGGAGGTGTATGGGGAAATTCCTAGCTTGAGAACTAGGCAACGAAAGGCACTGCCACCAAAGGTCCAAGCCCCTTGTGAGAAACGATGGGCGAGATTTAACGGAAATGAAACACTGTGTTGGGAGTGTTTTAGCCAGGTGTTTCCCAGCGCTGGCAGTGCCAAGAATGATCCCGCTATTAAATGGGCGAGGAATGTCCCACCAACGCCGCACTTAGACGTCGGGTCTCTGAGGCGAGGTTTTTAGGTCCCGGGAGCTTGGTAGATCCAGTGTAGACATATTCAAGTGAGACTAACTACTCACTTGAATATGAAAATCTGTATCCCAACCTCAATGGGCCTCTCACAAGATTTACCGACCTTGTTATGTCGCGGGTCGGGCTTAGCGAGGCTGATAGATCTCACCCGAAGTTATTGCTCCTTCCCATGTGCTTTCAATACAGAATGGGATGTAGGCCATTTAACACCTGCACTGAGAACTGAAAACTCTTTATGCCAAAATTATACTTCATTGTAAAATTTATGAAAATATCTTACATAAGTGGTGCAATCTACCGGCCGCGTTGTGTTCGGATGGGAACGTGACAGGATCAGTAGATCCTGGGAGAGGCCTCCACAGGCTTCCTGACAGCCGGTACACCTCGCGAGACCTAACCCGATCTCGCAAGACATCGCAACCTGGATCTCGCCCACAATGAGCAGATCCAATCTCGCAGAGTAAAGGCGGTGTAGGAGCTGACTTACCTGTGCCTTCGCCTGTTCGAACGGCCACCCGGCACCTACTGGCCTCGTCGAGGAGACGCCAGCCGGCACCGTTCAGTACTGGTCCCCACAAACGGGGACCAGGCGGAACGGTACCTGCCAGGGTGGCAGGCTGGCAGTGCCATGGTGCAAAACTGGCATTGAGCCCATGCCAGGGATCGGGCCCGGGGGTACCGTGTCCTTATCTGGAGGGGCTTGAGGATCCCCCGACTGGTGTATTGTGGCTTGGGGGGGAGGGAGGTCGAGGGGTTGCGTCGGGGAGGGGGGGGGGTGGGGGGGAGGGTTGTACTACATCGGAGGGTCGTAGACTCTGGCCTTTCCCCATTGGGCCTTTGCAGCCGCTGCTTTAACGCATCCCTCAGCATAAAGTTTTGGACCTTGGAATATGCCACCTGCAACACTCGGTTATTGACAGCTCTTTGCACTGGAATACCAGCAAGTTTCAGACAGTCCCCAAACAGCATCTTTGAATGAGTTGATGGTCCGCCAGCAGCAGTTAGTGTTAATCTCAGTGTGCGTCCCTGGGAACAGGGAGCACCAAGTCCCAGTGTATTTGAGTTGTTTACGATAAACCTCAACAATAAACACTGCATCTCTTTCCAGACGTGCTTTGCGAAGGCACATTCCTGAAAGAGGTGGGGAAGTATCTCTCCCCCCACCACAACCACCATGAAGGCAGTGCTCACAGGCAGTGAAACCTCAGGCATGCTGCTAATGGGGACGGCCTTTAACACCATCAGCCAATGTCTCGTTTGAAAGTTCTGGCGATGAGGCATTCTGCCAAATGTCTTTGGCAATCTTCTGAAGGAACCATCCAACTCTAATCATTATCTTCCACAGGGCCTGGAGAACATTCTGTGCTGCCAATGCCCTGTAGACAAAGGTGCTGTTTTGCATAAACACATAAACATTACCATGAGAGACTGACGGTGCAGCACAGTCCAACTAAGTGAAGCGTCCCATGGCCAGACCCATCCTTTACAACACCAGGGGCAGATAGAACCTCAGGAAGTGGCGAAACTTGGCTTCAAACAAAGGTGGCTATCGGGATGAGGGTGACGTTGGGCATGTTTCCCTCCCTTTATCTAAGGGTTGTACTCATGTCTATTTTTGATCTCCAGATAGCGCAGAAGAAGGTTCAAGAGTGGGGTATCAGCCAGGCCTGTGCCAGAGGAACAATGAAAATGTCTCACGCCTGTTAACCAGGCTCGTACTCACAATGGAGTGTCCAGTTTCGGTTTCACTATGGCTGTGCGGTCCTTTGAGTTTTTCAGTGCAAGCCCCTCAAAAGCATAAACCCGGCACCTTCAGACAGTGAGACTGGCGGTGAATGGGACAACGTGATCAGTCATCCCGGTTCCCAAAGAACAAGGCCTCCCTCTTGTCGATTCATTTTGGCTCCCGAAGCCTGTTCGAACTGGTTGCAATTGCTTGTCAGTCTGCAAACGGACATCAAATCTGACAGTAGACTGCAACATATTCCATGTACAAGGAGGTTTTGAACTGAGTGCCTCCGATGCCTGAGATTGCCTCTCCTCTTATGCCTCCACCCTTCCTGACTTGACACAAAATGTTCGACACAGCAAAGGAACAAGTCAGGGGAGAGAGCCCTGCATACTCCAGAGTTGATCAGGAAACTTTCTGATTCCTATCCATTGACTGAAACTACTTTACTGTTGCCTATGTAGAGCAGTTAGATCCAATTGCGGATTCCCTCCCAATCGGGAACTGAAATGACTTTGAAAACTCAGATATAAGTTGGTAGTACAGTGGTTAGCACTGTTGCTTCACAGCGCCAGGGTCCCAGGTTTGATTCCTGGCTTGGGTCACTGTCTGTGTGGAGTCTGCATCTTCTCCCCGTGTCTGCGTGGGTTTCCTCCGGGTGCTCCGGTTTCCTCCCACAAGTCCCGAAAGACGTGCCGTTAGGTAATTTGGACATTCTGAATTCTCCCTCAGTGTACCCGAACAGGCGCCGGAATGTGGCGACGAGGGGCTTATCACAGTAACCTCATTGCCATACTAACGTAAGCCTACTTCTGACAATAAAGATTATTAGAGGAGGGAACAGTTGTCTAGGTGAAAATGAACAGGCTGTGACAATGGCAATAACTAAAGGACAGTGAAAGACATTCTAAAAGATCGTTCGCAACCGAATTTTGGATTACAAAATAAAGGTTGGATTTTAAACTGTTAATTTATCACAAAGGCATCCAAACTACAGCACATGCGACAAATATGGGCCCACATGCCCACGCCATCTAGCCTATAAATCTCCAGGGACTCAAACTCCTGCAGTCTATTGACATGGAGAAGAAGGTGAATCCATATTTGGTGTTATTAAATTAAGATAATCTAATCCTAGCATTCAGCAATTTGCATTGTAATTCGCTGAATGCGACTCACAAGTACAAAAAGGCAATCCTGATTTATCAAAATAAACTTTCCAAAAATAAGTAGCTGACCTAAATCTAGAACCTGTCCAAGAAGGTGGGAATGAGCAATCCTTTTTCCTTTTGTTTAACTCCAAGCGTGGTGTCATCTAATTATATTCCCTAAATGTCCTCTCTGTGAAATTAAGGCCATCCAGAATCCTTCTGCTGTGTACCAGCTCCCACCAAGTCCTGTTCATCCATCCCCTCACTGATCTACATTCACTCTCAGTTAAGCAGCGCCTCCATTTTGCAACTCTCAGCCTTTTTAAAACCCACCCAGAGTCATGCCTTTCCCTACCTCTAATCCCCGCCAGATGCACAATCCCCCAAAAGATCTGGTCCCCCCTGCTTGGGCATCCCTGATTTTAACCACCACCACTGCTGGGGATGCTTTTAGTTGTCAAAACACAGGCAGCGCGGTAGCACAGTGGTTAGCACTGTTGCTTCACAGCGCAGGGTCCCAAGTTCGATTCCCAGCTTGGGTCACTGTCTGTGCGGAGTCTGCACGTCCTCCCCGTGTCTGCGTTTCCTCCGGGTGCTCCGGTTTCCTCCCACAAGATGTGCTGTTAGGTCATTTGTACATTCTGAATTCTCCCTCTGTGTACCCGAACAGGCGCCGGAATGTGGCGACGAGGGGCTTTTCACAGTAACTTCATTGCGGTGTTAATGTAAGCCTACCTCTGACAATAAAGATTATTAAATTAACTCTGTAATTATCTCCCTCTCTTTCCCCCTCCTTTAAGACATTCCTGACAAGCTGCCCTAATGTAGGTCCACATCAAACTTTGTATTCTGACACTTGTGTGAAATATCTCAGAACATTTCATTAGATTAAAGGTGCTAGCTGAGCTCTCCTTCTACCCCCTGTAAATTTACAGGCATCTTACACTTGGGTTATTGTCTCATCACATACTCGCCTTAGTGATTAAATAAACAGTGCTTGCATGGGGGCCATAGACTATTCCCACTCCTCTTCTTAACTTGGTGCAATTCTACCACAAGACTAATCCCTCCCTCAGCGCTCCTGATCTGTTTGCATCGACTATGCGGGGTGACTGCTAGGGTTACCAACTGTGATTGGACATTCCCCTGGAGGTGTCATCGCATGCCCTCGTCTCATCTCCGACTACCCACTTAAACAGATTTTTTTTTCTCATCTCCAAAACGGGCCGGGATTTTCAGGTCCCGCCCATAGTCAATGGACCTTTGTCTGGTCCGTCAGATTTTCCATCCTGTCCACGACAATTCCTGTCGCGGGCAGGACTGGAAAATCCCAGCCATTGACCTATCAAAACACCAGAGTCGGGATTGTCCGACCGACCCCCCCCCCCCCGCCGAGTCGGAGGATCGCCGGGGGTCGGCATGAATCCCGTCCCCGCCGTCCCCCAAAAAATCAGCCCGGCGTGAATCGCGCCGCCCGCCTCAGAGAATGGTGGGACCGGCGGGACTCATGGGCCCCGGGGCTGCCCGAATGCTCCGGCCCGTGATGGGCCGAAGTCCAGCCCATTTTTTTGCCTATCCCGCCGCCCCTTGAATCCGGCCTGTCCGACAGGCATAGCACAGCCTCAGTTTAGGAGTTGCCAGTTAGTCATCCACAGGTGGTCACTCCAACACCGGTGAGGTGGACCATAGAGCCTCGCAACTCATCGCCCAAGCATTCCCCAGAATTAGAGATTAATGTGGTCCAGGTTCACAAAATGGCAGATAAAAACAGTCCTTTTATAGATAGAAAAAGGTACATATCAGCAACAATGCACATACAGGAAAACAGGTCAAACAGCACCTCCAGGAAGAGCGGCTAACATTTCATTAAAAGGCTTTAAAAGGCCTGTCCGATCCTTTGTTCACCCACCTGGGGAAAATGATGGTTTTCTGTACCATCTGTTTTCTGAAGTGGAGCACCTGGTGATATGCTCATATGAGGTCGGGCGATGGTGTTTTACTTACCATTCTGGTGAGAGTTGTATTTTTTCAGATTGATTTTAATTTGTGGGATGCAAGCATTGAGGGCTCACAATTTGCTTTGCACCGGTGAGCTACAAAACCCCTTTACTGAGAATATCGAAGCTAACCTACCACCCTCTGACCCACCAAATCTGTTAGAAAACCACATCAGCATTTCCTCAGACAGCTCGCTTGGAACCAGGTGCGGTAAAATCTGTCTGGAGACATTTTGGCGTGGATACTCCGATGAATCCAGCACTGCTTCTTCTGCCACACCGAGAGCGTTGCTCCCATGTGGAACGACCTACTTATACTTATACAAAAGAGAGCTTTTCAGCAAAGGCATCAATGGAAACAAACCAGCGAGCCAGGATGAACATTGAGCATGACCTCAGAGTGTGCCTGTTAAAGATAACTCCATGTCTGAGCAGAATACTTGCTCAGTCTTTTGTTACCTTACTGTAGTGTGTTTGGTAGCACTACTGTATGTAACATGCGTTACTCAATCCAGTTGCGGCAGAGGCTTTCTGCAGCTTGGTGAAGAAGGCTCAAAGTCGTCCAGAGGTATTGAAAAGTTTGAGTAACAGAATTTAACAACTGTGTGAGTTCTTACTTTAAGATCAATACCAGTAGAAAGGTTACAATGTTTATATACAGTGCTATGTCTGACCCCACTAGTAGCCCTGAGCTAGATCTATGCTCCTGCTCTCGTCACAGTCTAATCACCAAGAGAGGCAGGGAGTCGCTTGTGTTTGGCTTTTATACCCGCCAGTGCTGCCCCCTAATGATCTTTCAATTTCCCATTAACCTCTTATGTACATACCCATGTCAAAATTGATGTGTTATATATGTTGGATTAACACGGACTACAACTCGATGCAGTATCACTTGAAAACAGGCTTCCAACGCTGTAGATGGTTCAACATTGCTTTATTGAACTTGCCGAGTAATGTACACAGTTCGCTGTGGGTCGACACTCTATTAATCTAAGCTTGTTAACCTGGTCTGGCTTGCCCAGACTTGCTCTGTGCCATGTGTAGTAGGTGCTGACTGTACATAGCACCCTGACTGTTGCTACAGCTATCACCAGTACGAAGAGGCCGAGCCTTCCTGCCTCATGTGTTTTATACTGGCAATGTACCCTGTAGTGTCCTGCCTGGTGATTGGTTGTTCTGTATTCTGTGTGGTGATTGGTTCCTGTGGGTGTCCCTCACTGCCTGTCTGTATCTCATTATGAACATGAGTGCATATTATGTCAAAGATCACTACACTCAGCACTAGCATCAAGTTTCCCCTCGAGTAAGGAAGCAGGCAGGGAGGCATGATGGTGCAGTGCTTAGCACTGCTGCCTCATGACAACGAGGCCCAGATTCGACCCTGGCCCTGGGTAACAGTCCGTGTGCAGTTTGCACATTCTCCCCGTATCTGCGTGGGTTTCACCCCCACAACCCAAAGATGTGCAGGGCAGGTAGATTGACCACGCAAAATTTCCCCTTAATTGGAAAAAAAAAAGGAATTGGGTACTCTAAAGTTTTTTTTTAAAGAGGTGGCTGGGTGGGGATGAGGGGTTTGTTCCCAGAAGAAAAACAGTGGCAAACCTGTGCCCTCGTCCTCCTCCTGCACGGCCCAAAGAATTTCCTTACATTCACTGCAGTGCGCAGAATCACAGAGCGCACCCTCGCTTGCAAGGTTTTTGATGTCAAGGGAAGATTAGCACTCACAGGAAAAGGAAATGTCTTTTCTCTAACGGACATGCACGCTTAGAGTGTGTGGGAATATAAAAGATCTGCCGTCAAGTTCACAGTCAATTACCCAGGAGGTGTCAGCAGCTTTTGCCTGAGGTTAATCATTCCAGTATAATTGTCAGAAGGAGACAGAAGTTACCATGTTTGGAATGGGGTGAAATTAAAGAACTGATTCTGATCAGATGCATGGATTCGGAGGATAGGACTGTGGTGGTATGATTTGCATAGCTGTCTGCCATTGGTGCAGAGCACTGGCTTACCATTGGCCCTGGTCGGTCATGTGCCTCTCAACCGATTGGTTGAGACCAGTCATGTGACGGCTCCCCGATTGGTCAAGAGGCTGAGTTAACCCCGCCTCCAGAGCGAGGTATAAATACCCAGAACACCCGGCGCTCGTCCATTTACTGTAGTCGACCGCAGGGCTAACTTCTAGCTTATTAAAGCCTAACTTTTGACAGCAACTCGTCTCGCGTTCGATTGATGGTTCATCAAGGACTTACCTTGTGACTTTACACAAATATACAGCAGATTCGGGGCTTCTGTGATTCAGAATACAGCAGCTCCACCAAGTATGGAACTCGGCCAACTTGAGGGGTTCTTCCAGGTCAGAAACAGCATGAATGGGATGTCTAACGAGAGTCTATTTCATCCGGCCCTGGTGGATGAACACCTCCTATATCCACTGATGCAACACTTTTCAACTTCAACATCAGCTGCCTAGCACCTGCCTGAAGGTCCAGTCGTTTGTCAGTCCAACCACTCATTGCTGGTGTCTCTTCAGGTCAACACAAGCAAACACAAATCAAATGGAAATGAGCTGCCTGGAGGCATTAGCACAGGAGCAAAATACTGCTGGAATGCGGGTATTACAATCAGAAAATGCTGGAACATTCACAGCAGGTGAGGCAGCTTCTGTGGAGGGACAGAACAGACTGAACATTTCAGGTCAGAATGCAGGGTCATGATGAAAGGTCATTAACCTGAAGCCTTCATTCTCACACAGGAGCTGCCTCACCTGCTGGGTGTGTCCAGCATTTTTGATTTTATTACGGGATCCTACAGTGCGGAAGGCGGCCATTTGGCCCATCCAGTCTGCACCAACCCTTTGAAAGAGCGCCCTACCCCAGGTCCTCTCCCCCACCCGTTCCACCCTATCCCTGTAACCTGCACATCTCTGGACACAAAGGGGCAATTTTGCATGACCGATCCACCTACCCTGCACATTTTTGGACTATGTGGAGACAGCACCTTGCAAGAAAGGGTTAGTGGGTGTGGGTGGTAGGGGAGGTAGGGGAGGTGGCAAGAACAGAACCAGTAGGGGAAGGTATAACCATCAGTTAATGATCTACCCTGAATGAATGTAAAATAACCCTCCTTAAAAAGTTATATGAATGAAAATGAAAATTGCTTATTGTCACGAGTAGGTTTCAATGAAGTTACTGTGAAAAGCCCCTAGTCGCCACATTCCGGCGCCTGTCCGGGGAGGCTGGTACGGGAACCCTATTGCCTTATAGAAGGCAACCCTGCCAGCTGTCCTCATCAATTTTTTAGACAAAGCACTGACGCCCAAGTTTTATTTATATTCTGTGACCTGAAAGAGTAACATCTTTTGCACCACTAAATGCTGACACTCATTTTATGACAATTAGGGTGTAGAACATAGAACATAGAACAGTACAGCACAGAACAGGCCCTTCGGCCCTCAATGTTGTGCCGAGCCATGATCTCCCTACTCAAACCCACGTATCCACCCTATAGCCGTAACCCAGCAACCCCCCCCTTAACCTTACTTTTATTAGGACACTATGAGGAAATGAATAAATGAATGTGATAAAATTAGAATTATTAGTTAAGATAGGATAGATGGTAGGGCCGGTCCGATGTTAGTAGGGCCAGTCTGATGGTCGTGAGCTCACAGACAAAGGACAAAGAGATTTAGCCAAAGCCTGTTTGAAACCATCGGGGGAGGGTGACCGCATGGTGAGCAAGGTGAAAAGGATGCTGGGGTTACAATGCAAAGTGACCAATTAGGATATAGGGCCAGGTCAGGAGGTGTATAGAATGACCAATGGGAAGCTTATATGTGAATCTTACTGTGATTTTGAATATATCAGCAGAAGTTTCTTTGTATACTCTCTCTCTTTATTCTGGGCTCTCAGAAGACAGTGTGTGTGTCCTGAGGTCCTATGGATTGAGTCAGCCTTGCAAGTTAGTTATTATTAAATGATAAGATACCTGCAAATCCATCTCAGATTTTATTGAATCTAGACTGACAGCAAATTAACCAGGAATCTACAACTACGGGCAATTTAGCATGGCCAATCCACCTAACCCGCACATCTTTGGACTGTGGGAGGAAACCGGAGCACCCGGAGGAAACCCACGCACACAGGGGGAGGACGTGCAGACTCCGCACAGACAGTGACCCAGCCGGGAATCGAACCTGGGACCCTGGAGCTGTGAAGCATTTATGCTAACCACCATGCTACCCTGCTGCCCTTATGGATTACTTTTCCATCACAATGCATTTCAGCCAGACTGACAACATGATGGGATTTAGTTTACATTATATATATTTATTATATTTTCTGTAGGTCAAACACCTCAACATATACATCGGAATTGTTCTCGAGGAGTCTCGCCATCACCAGCTCCTCGGCCCGGAGGTAATGTCAATCTCTTCCTTCGACACACAGCAACACTTCTCTTATGTCTGACAGCAATCTGTCCAGCAATTCTTGCCTCACGCTGACAATACAATGTCTGTGCAGAACCCCCCACTGAGTCACTACATCGAAAAACAGCATACACTCACGTTGCTAAAATGAACAATAAAAGATAGGACGGTGAGGTACAATTTGCCTCCAATATGTACAACTGTTTGACTGCAGAATAAGGCAGTTACTAGCATGGTATACAAGTTAATTGATTATATTACTGTTGATTAGAAACACAGGAACAAGGATGGTCCATTCGGCCTCTAAAGCTTCACTGCCATAACTAAGATCTTTTTTTAAAAATATTTTCATTGGTGCCATTTACGAAGATCTTGGCAAATTAGCGCATTAGCTCTGTCTTTCTGCCTTGGTTCCGCAATCCTTGAGACAAGCTAGCCTCAAACAACTACTCAGGGGTGGATGAAGGTTTGAGCTGGGGGGGGGGGGGGGGGGGGGGGGGGGGGGGGGGGTAAGAGTTCTAGATTTCTAAAAATTGTTTTCTTACATCTTCCTAAATGGCTTAGCTCCATTTTTAGTTATGCCCTCCTCCGCCTTGCCCCGGAGCAACCCCCAACCGTCCACTTCATTTTTAAAAATAAATTTGGAGTACCCAATTATGGGACAATTTTAGTGTGGCCAATCCACCTACCCTGCACATCTTTGGGTTGTGGGGCTGAGGCCCACGCAGACACGGGGTGAATGTGCAAACTCCACGTGGACAGTGACCCTGGGGCCGGGCTCGAACCTGGGTCCTCGGCGCCGTGAGGCAGCAGTGCTAACCACTGCACCACCGTGCCGCACCTCCACCTCATCCTTGACTCTCCCATTAGAAGTAGCAGTTTGCCCGAGATCTCCTTGCATGTTTGTCATGATTCAGTCAGTAACCCCATTTATTGTATGTAGGATATGCAATAACCAGTTTGAAACTTCTCCCAGAGAGTGGCGAGATATTGGCTAGCTTGCAGGGTACAGGAGCGGTTTACTAGGATGTTGCCTGGCATGGAGGGCATTAGCTACGAGGAGAGGTTGGATAAACTGTTCTCACTGGAGACGGAGGTTCAGAGGTGACCTGATAGAGGTCGACAAGATTATGAGTGGCATAGACAGAATGGATAGTCAGATGCTCTTTCCTAGGGTAGGAGAGTCAAGTACGAGGGGAAATAGGTTTAAAGTGCGTGGGGAAAAGTTTAGAACTGATGTGCGAGGCAAGTTTTTCCCCCACAGTGGGTGGTAAATATATGGAATGCGCTGCCTGGGGAGGTGGTGGAAGCAGGTACGATAGTGGCATTAAAGGGGCATCTAATATATGAATAGGGGGGGAATGGAAAGATACAGACTCCGTAAGTGCATACGGTTTTAGTTTAGGCAGGTACAATGGTTGGCACAGGCTTGGAGGGCCCAAGGGCCTGTTCCTGCGCTATATCGTTCTTTGCTATCTGTGATTAAGTGATGTCAATAGAGAAATCACTATTGGTCAAGTGACCTGACAGAACCCGCCCGCGCTGCCTCCAAAAGTGCAATGGAAACATACAATCCATCCGAGGGAGTAGATGAGGCTTTGGTTTCATGTCCCATTCGAAACAGGAGAAGCACTTCCGACAGTGCAGCGCTCTCTTAGCACCGTACTGAAGTGTCAGCCTAGTGTTCAACTTCCTGAATCATCGGCATGAGTGTTAGCACCAGGGTGACCAACCTCCAGGGGTTGGTAGGGTGGGGTTGGAGGCTTGGTGCAGGAGCTGGGAGACCTGGAAGGGGGGGGGGAGGGGTTGCAATAAGGAAAACACAATTTGGATCAGTGCTCTTATTTCCCAGTATTTACTGGTGCTCCACTTTAAGGGGTACAAGACAGGTTCGGACCAGTGTTTTTATTTCCTAGTCTTACGGTTTTGTCGTTCTGGGCTGGCCAGAACGTTTCAGGCTTCCAGTGAGGAGGATCGAAGAGCGGAATCCAGTGTGCAAAGCTCCGACATCGCAAACTTGGGACAAAAGCAGGTTCACAGCTTCAAACAACCCTGGACATGGGACAACCAGCCCAGTTTGGGACAATGTAATTAAATCTGGGACAATTAGTCTCCCTGGTGGCCACTGAGTCACTGTTCATACAGAACAATACCAAAGAAAAATTTTAGTCCTCATTCCTGATGTGCAATGATATAGGAGATTGACTAGTATACTGTAAAGATACTTTTAGATAGATAAAACACGTTAGTACCTTTGGCTGAACACTGACCTCATCAGCCAATACTTGCTGCCCTACTGACTCAACACACAAGTTATTATGTATTCAGCAAGGTGCCTCACATTTTGCCAGCGACCTCCTTACGATGCTCATTTGGTAGATGACGCACGCACACATTCAGTGCTTGTGATACACTGTGAAACAGGTTCTTCCTGTGTCTCGCAGACCATTTTCACACTCCGTCACATGGCCTGAATTGTAAACCACTCGACAGTGAAGTTTAAGATTACTTGCGCCCCCGCAGTGGTTAGCACAGTGGCGCTGAGGACCCGGGTTTGATGCCGGCCACGTGTCACTGTCTGTGGGGAGTTTGCACATTCACCCCGTGTCTGCGTGGGTCTCACCCCCACAGCCCAAAGATGTGCAGGGTAGGCGGATTGGCCATATCTTTTTATTAAAACAGTACAAAATATACACTCGGCCAACTCATTTTGTGTTGGAGAAACAGGGTACCTCCCCTCAGTACCAATGTACGGGGAGGGGGGGGAGGGGTGGATACACTGATTATTAAAACAGTTCACAACACGTTTCTACAAAAAAGAAATGGTACAAGCACTAAACTTTGCGCTGGAGAGACCAGATACCCTTGCCTTTGTACCAACATAGAACAGTACAGCACAGAACAGGCCCTTCGGCCCTCGATGTTGTGCCGAGCAATGATCACCCTACTCAAACCCACGTATCCACCCTATACCCATAACCCAACAACCCCCCCCCCCCCCCTTAACCTTACTTTTAGGACACTATGGGCAATTTAGCATGGCCAATCCACCTAACCCGCACATCTTTGGACTGTGGGAGGAAACCGGAGCACCCGGAGGAAACCCACGCACACACGGGGAGGACGTGCAGACTCCGCACAGACAGTGACCCAGCTGGGAACTGAACCTGGGACCCTGGAGCTGTGAAGCATTTATGCTAACCACCATGCTACCGTGGAAGGGGGTGGTGGGGGGAGAGGGGAAAGGAGGGTGGGAGTCGGAGTGTTGGTGAAGGGGGGGCCCAATAGGGAACTGCCTGAACTATCTACGGAGGCAGAAGAATAAAAGAACCTTTAATTATGATGTGCCAGATTCTGGGTGTTCCCCAGAGGGGGTGAGGGGCGACACAGTGTGATGCGACCATCAATTCATTCAGAGACACGAGTTGAAGTAAACTGTGGCTTTAATCGGCTTACAACTGTGCCTGCCTGCGACTATACTGAACTGAGGGAGGACTCGCAGGACCGCAGCACTTATACTTCCTGCTGGGGGCGGAGCCAAGGGCAGAGCCCTGTACATGCTCCTCATCTCCCCTGTGGGCAGAGCCGTGCAACGGCTCACAGATGGAACCCACAGGGACACAGTAATGTACAGTGTGAATTTATAGTGGTTACACATTCACCACACAGTGTCAGGCACAAGTGAGACCCGCACCCCGCTACAGAGCGTCTCGATAAATTGCCCCTTAATTAGAAGAAAAAAAGAGATGGGTGCTTTAAAATTGAAAAAATAAAAATTACGTGTGCCCTGAATGGAGTTGTTCACTTTGTCCAGCTCTCTTAAAAGAACATGGCATCAATTTTTTTTTTTTTTTTTTTTTTTTTTTTTTTTAAATGTTTTTATTCTCCATTTTCACATTTTCCTTCAAAATTTACACCCCACCGACAAGCAGTAAACGGTAACAGGTACAAAATACCCTTAACATCAACAACGATTCCATCCTCCCACCACCCCAACCAACGGCCCATCTGTCAATATATGCATCAAATAAAATAAACCCTCCCACGGTGGAAAAAAAAAACAAAGGCAAAAAAGAGAAAGGAATCTAAAATCACCCATGGTCACCATTAATCTATAGAGTCGCCCCCCCCCCCCCCCCCCTCCCCTCCCCTCTGGGACGGCACTCAATGCCATCCAACCTCCGAAAGAGTACCATAAATGATACCCAAGAGTTGTAAACCAATCCCCCCCCCCCCCCCCCCCCCCCCCCCCCCCACCCCCAATTCCTCCCCTCCACTTCCTCTTGTAAAAATCCTCCCCTCCAACCTCGGTTCCTTTCCCCCAAATTTCCACCCAGGCTAGACCCCTCGGACCCTGTTCTGCCAGGCTCCGATGGCCGCAGCCCCTCCCCCCACCTCACCCCCATTCACTCGCTGGCTTAAACCGGCCAGCGTGGAGGCCTCCGCCCGGGTCTCTTTCCCCCTTGCCCGGCACCAGGAAAAACCCAGAAGTCCCCTTTAGCACACAAACCCTGCATACACACCCACACCCAAAGAACCCTCATTACGACTGAAAGTCCCATTTCTTCCCTTGTCCAAATATATACAGTAAGAAGTCTTACAACACCAGGTTAAAGTCCAACAGGTTTGTTTCAAACACGAGCTTTCGGAGCACGGCTCCTTCTTCAGGTGAAGAAGGAGCCGTGCTCCGAAAGCTCGTGTTTGAAACAAACCTGTTGGACTTTAACCTGGTGTTGTAAGACTTCTTACTGTGCTCACCCCAGTCCAACGCCGGCATCTCCACATCATGGCCAAATATATACAACGTTGGCTCCTATAGCCCATACACCAGCACGCAGTGAAACAAAAAATAGGAAGAAAAAATACAGTCATGAGGCTACATGAGATACAAGACCATTTCTCAATTCTGCCACAGTCCTTCTGCCTTCACAAACTCCTCCACTGCTTCCGCCGTCCCAAAATAAAAGTTCTTGCACTTTTAGGTCACCCTCAGCTTCGCTGGATATACAATGCCGCACTGCACCTTGCTAATGTACAGTGCCCTCTTCACCCGGTTGAAGGCAGCCCGCCTCTTCGCCAGCTCCACCTCAAAGTCCTGGTACACGGTATACCAGCTCCAGCCCACTGCACCACCCGCTTCTGCTTGGCCCAGCACAGGACCTTCTCCTTCACACTGTACCTACGGAAGCATAGAGTCACTACCCTTGGCGGCTCACTCGCCTTTGGTACAGGCCTCCGCGACCGATGAGCCCGATCCAGCTCATATCGGGAGGGATCCTCCCCCTCCCCCAATAGTTTCACTAGCACCGTGGCAAAATACTCAGTCGGCCTCGGCCCTTCCACTCCTTCGGGCAGCCCCACAATCCTCAAATTCTGTCGCCTGGATCTGTTTTCCAGGTCTTCCACTTTGCCTCGCAGATCCTTGTTGATCTCTATCACCTTCTGCATCTCCTTCCCCATCGAGGTAAGTTGATCACCGTGCTGCAGTAATGTCTGTTCCACTTCCTTCAGCGCCTCGCCTTGCTCCCGCACCTCTGCCACTGCGCTCGCCACCGCCGTCCTCACCGGGGTAATCGCCTCCTCCACCAGCACTTTCAATACCGCCCCCATCTCCTTCCTCATTGTCTCCATGTGTTTTGTAAACTGCCTTTCGACTTCCACGGCCATCACCTTAATTATTTCTTCAGCCGTAAGCAATCCGGCCTCCCCTGGTGCTCCAGCCTCCATTTTCTTTACTGACCCCGCGGTGACCTTTCCACTCCCCGACGGACTTTCAGCCGCTTTTTCCACGGCCGTTTTTTTTGCTGATCTTCGACATTTCCCCCCCCCCTGTGCTGTCTCCAGACTTTTGCTGCCTCCGCTGCCCTTAGGACCGGGCGTTACACCCCCCCCCGACAATGCCGTTCCCGAACGGGAGCCCTCCAAAGCGCTGCTGCCTCCCCCCCGCCGTCACCGGAAGTCCCGAACATGGCATTAATTTTATTAGCCCACGCTATAGACAGTTTGAAATACGAGTCAAAAATTTATATTAACAAAATGTCGGGTTGGCTTCTACTATATTTGGCCAAGCTTGGGGTAGAGTTTGCTGAAAATTAGCCCTGCTCGGTGTCAACTGCTGGGCTGCACTCCCGCCGCTAAAGTTTCACAAGAGTGTTGAGCACAAAGATCGAGGTTCACATTCTGGTTCAGTACTCAGAGAGGGCTACACTGTCGGAGTGGCCATCTTTCAGTTGAGATTTTAAGTTAGCGTCTTTCTGCACTCGAGTTTAGAAGAATAAGAGGCGACCTGATTAAAACATACAAGATCCCGAGGGGTCTGGACAGGGTGTATGTATGTGGAGAGGATGTTTCCTCCTGTGGGAGAATCTGGAACTAGGGGGCACGGTTTAAAAATAAGGGGGTCGCCCATTTAAAATGGAGATGAGGCAAAATGGTTCCTCTGAGGGGGGGGGGGGGGGATCAGTTTTTAGAATTCTGTTCTTGACAAGGCAGTGGAAACAGAATCTCTCCACATTGTTAAGACAGAGTTGGATAGATTACACCTGGTTCCATACTGCTATTTATCTCTTATTTAACATCACAAAATAAAAACAGAAAATGATGGAAAACTTCAGCAGGTCGGGCAGCATTTGTAGGGAGAGAAACAGAGACGGGATTCTCCGGTTTCTCAGCAGGAGGCAGCGCAGCGTTCACTGGCGGCGTGGATTACCTGTCCCGCTGCTGTCAATTCCCATTCAAACTACCCCACCCCGAGAAACCTGTGGGCAGGGGTGTGCTGCCGGCGGGACCAGTTTAGCTGGTTGGGGGCTGGTTTAGCACACTGGGCTAAATCGCTGGCTTTGAAAGCAGACCAAGGCAGGCCAACAGCACGGTTCAATTCCCGTACCAGCCTCCCCGGACAGGCGGCGGAATGTGGTGACTAGGGGCTTTTCACAGTAACTTCATTCGAAGCCTACTCGTGACAATAAGCGATTTTCATTTCATTTCCTATGGCTCTACTTCAGAGCTGAAGATGGGTAGAAATGTGACGGATTTTATACTTGTTGCCTACTAGACTTCAAAAGTATTCAATTGGCTTGAAAGCATCTTGGGATATCCTGGGATTGTCAAAAGCACTGCGTAAATCTGGTCTGAATTTGGCCACAGGCACTGGGGAACCGACATTGGTCCCACTTCCGGGTCCTAATCCTGCTTGATATCAGAGCACACCTGATGGCTGAATTTTACAGGCGGCAGCTAAATAGCAGATTGCCCAAGCGTTCATTCGCCTTTCTGTTCAGGAGAGCAGGCAGATTTGGGAAGTGGGAGCTCAGGACACTGTAGCCCACAGTAAGGGGGGGGGGGGGCTGACTACCATCACTGCTTGACCAGTGGGAGCATTATCGACGGCCAAGGAACAGATCCAGCAGGGAAGCACAGCAGCCTCCAGCAGGATGAGGGGAGCAGCTGAGACCTATTGCAAATGTTGTACGGAATTCCACGCTCAGCCTCAAACCTATGAGCTGGGAAGAGATGGTTACCAACGTTCTTCTGGAATACAACTTTGCAAAGCAGGTCAGGGAAGCAATGCAGTGATCTTTCTCAAGCTTCATCCCGGGCTGCTCCATGAAGCAGGATTTTATGCTGCGTGGGCCTTTCCCAGGGAATGCACTGCCAAGAAAAACATCCACTGCTTCTGGAGGACCCATCAGCTCAGTGAAAAACACTCTTTGGCCTGCCTGAAACTTGCTGGTCTCCCAGTGCAAAGAGCTGTCAACAATCGAATGTTGCAGACTGGCACATTCCAAGACCCAGGACTAGGGGCTCAGGGATGCACTAAAGCGCGAGTCAGCCACTGCAAAGGGTCAATGGCCAAAGATTGCTGACCAAGACCCTCCCTTCACAACACTTGAGGGGCTTGAAACAGCATGAAACCCCGTGGGTGTTTGCAATGGTTGAAATGAAATAGAAGTGTACATTGTAACTGTAACCTACAATGGTTAGCCTAGTGAGGCACTTCACACATTGTATTGAAGAAAATTGCACTTTACATAACAGTTTACATTTGGCATTACATAATGTACATTCACAAATTCTATGACTAAAGTATATTTGGGGGGGGGGAATAAAAGCAGTCTTGCCATTTTCTGGAGATATCATTAACGGTCCTAATCTGTGATGCAGTCTCCATTTCCAGTAACATCATTGCAGTGTTAATGTAAACCTACTTGTGACAATAATTATTATTTTTTTAAATTTAGAGTACCCAATTATTATTATTTTTTTCCAATTAAGGGACAATGTAGCGTGGCCAATCCACCTACCCTGCACATCTTTGGGTTGTGAGGGGCGAAACCCACGCAGACACGGGGAGGGGGGGGAACGTGCAAACTCCACACGGACAGTGATCCAGGGCCAGGATTCGAACCCGGGTCCTCGATTCGAACCCGGGTCCTCAGCGACGTAGTCCCAGTGATAACCACTGCGCCGCTACTTGTGACAATTATAAAGATTATTATTATTATTAACTCCTGCGTGGGGCTGCCCCCCCCCTTTCACTTGTTGCACAATGCCAGACAAAATGCCAAGCCACTTAAATCAACATCATTAATTGGATTGATTGAATTCCCACGGTTCCCAGGCAGGAATCCATCATCCCCTTGCCGGAAGTCCGGCACGCTGCCCTTTGACCCAAACCTGCAACCCTCCCACCTCCAAGGTCGTCTCCAACTCTCTGGGAAAACTCTCCTCTCAAAGTCTCTCTTTCCTTTCAGGCACAGTTGCTTGCCCTATTCACACAAGTTCCTGATGCCCTGTGACAGATGCTGCGCTTTCTGGGTGGTTGGCTGACCTGTCCAAGTCTGCACGTTCTCCCCGCGTCTGTGTGGGTTTCCTCCGGCTGCTCCGTATCCCTCCCACAATCCAAAGATGTGCAGGTTAGGTGGATTGGCCATGGGCTGGTTTAGCACACTGGGCTAAATCGCTGGCTTTTAAAGCAGACCAAGGCAGGCCAGCAGCACGGTTCAATTCCCGTACCAGCCTCCCCGAACAGGCGCCGGAATGTGGCAACTAGGGGCTTTTCACAATAACTTAATTGAAGCCTACTCGTGACAATAAGCGATTTTCATTTCATTTCATTTTTTTCAAACGTTCAGAGAAAGCAGTCGGTCAAATGCAAGTTCAAACACCAATATCCAATCCACTTTGTCCTCCCCAAATGCAGCTAAGGGAAACGTTGCAAAGATGTTGTTAAAATCTGAAGGCCCGTGGCAAAACAGTAAATTTGTGCTTCCCCATTTTGCTTGATAGCAGGTGTCTAATATTCATTTGTCACTTTAATAACAGGAGAAAGAAGTCTAGCTATTCTGAAGTAGAAACACTGCCAGACACACCAATATCTTGAAAGAGAAAGAGTAGGTTAATGCCTAGAGTGTCAGCCTTCATTGAACCCGAAAACATAGCAAATAAGCACTTTAGTGAGGGCGGAAAGAAAGAGTAAATGAGAATGTTTGCAAAGTGCTTTGAGACCTCACGAGGTTGTGAAAGGCGCTGTATACATGCTTTCCTCTGACATTTCTGAAGTATTTGCTTCTCTTATAGCTTCTGGTTCTATATTTAGCTCTCTCTGGCACCCTTGCTACCCAAGGGTGAGGCAGGAAGGCCAGTTTCCACCAAAGGACACGTATTAGGCCACAACTGATAGCGTGACTGAGACGAGCAAATCATTGAGAGTGAAATCATAAGCACGGGCCAACGTGTCATTAATCGATACTGATGAAACTGTCCCCGGCAAATTGTTCACCAAGTTAAAAGGTTTTTGCAACAACAAACAAAAACAAGAGAGTTTGGAGCAGTTAAACCATCAATGGAATTTTTCACCCACACAAAATAGAGTTCCTCCTCCAACGAGAGCCACCAAAATGGGTTTGAGAGGCACCTTAATATTTCTGGTGAAGGACTGAGGGATAGGATAAGAAAGTTATTGTTGCCATTCTTCTATCTCAGGAAGTTGATGGGCATACAGCAAATCAGTTAGCTTTGTAAAATGGGTTTTTACTGCAGAGACCAGTCTGTGAGAGGCAGATTCTGCCACAGGTGCCGCTTGTGAAGGGGCTACCAGGTGTGGTTGCGGGCTGTTGGTTTTGGCATTGGCGCCTCTTACCAAAGCCGCTGAGCTACTGATAACCATACTGGCACGTGTAGGCAAAGGGATGATGTTGTCACTTTCCTCTGTTGCCAGCTGGCATCTCCCTGGTGTGTAAATCTACGTTCAGGGTCTTCACGTCACCTCGCCACACACAGAGAACTTGGGTATACATCAATCAGCCATCGTGCAAACGTGTCCGAGCCAATAAAGTCGCCTCTGCTTGATGAACGCCAACATACCAGGGAGCCTGTGTGGCTCCCAAGACTCTGTTGTGTGGCACATTCTGGGCATCGCATTGGAGGACAAAAATCACAAATACAGCAGTCCTCTCAAAAGGCAAATCTCCAAAAATGAGAAAGATGCGATAGGTGGGATTTAGATAACCCAAAAATGATTTATTTGTTGGGTATAGGACCATGGAAATGTTACGGCACAGAAAGAGGCCATTCAGTCCATCATGTATTCACTGGCCAAAAAGAAAAAAAAGAGAAGAAATAATCTAGCCGCTCATTTTTAAAAACATTTAGCGTACCCAATTAATTTTTATTTCCAATTACAGGGTGTTTTTTAGCTTGGCTAATCTACATACACTGCACATCTTTAGGTTTGTGGGGATGAGGCCCATGTGGACACGGGGAGAATGTGCAAACTCCACTTGGACAGTGACCCAGGGTCAGGATCGAACCAAGTCCTCGGTGCCGTGAGGCAGCAGTGCTAACCACTGCGCCACCGTGCTGCCCACAAGCCACTCATTTTAAGCCCACTTTCCAGCACCTGGTCCGTAGCCTTGCAGCTGACAGCATTTCAGGTGCTGATCCAGGTACCTTTTCAATAAGTTAAACACTTCAGCCTCAACCACCAACTTAGGCAGCGAATTCCAGATACCCAGCACCCTTTGGGTGAAAAAGATTCTCCTCACGTCCCCTCCAATCCTTCTACTAATCACCTTAAATCTATGTTGCCTGGTAACTGACCCCCTCAGTGAAGGGAAACAAGTCCTTCCTAGCTACCCTTGTCTCAGTCCCTCATAATTGTGACCACCTCAATTAGGTCACCCCTCAGCCTCCTCTGTTCTAAGGAAAGCAACCCCAGCCTATCCAATCTCCCTCATCACTGCAATTTTCAAGGCCTGCCAACATTTTTGTACATTTTGCATAAATGTAACATTTTGCTTTGTGCTTGAACTGTCTAATACTAAAAGCAACTTAGGAGCTGAAGCGCAAGTGGGAGGAGGAGCTGGGAGGAGAGACAGAGGATGGTCTCTGGGCGGATGCATTGACTCTACTCAACGCGACCACAACTTGTGCCCGGCTCAGCCTAATCAAATTTAAGATCGTTCACCGGGCCCACATGACAGTGGTCCGGATGAGCAGATTCTTTGGGGTGGAAGACAGGTGTGCAAAATGTGCGGGAGGACCAGTGAACCACGTCCACATGTTCTGGGAATGCCCAAAGCTTAGGGGATTTTGGCAGGGGTTTACAGATGTGATGTCCACGGTGTTAAAAACAAGGGTGGCGCTGAGTCCAGAGGTGGCGATGTTCGGGGTGTCGGAAAACCTGGGAATCCAGGAGGAGAAAGAGGCAGACGTTCTGGTCTTTGCTTCCCTGGTAGCCCGGAGACGGATACCATTAGCTTGGAGGGACTCAAAGCCCCCGAAGTCGGAGACCTGGCTATCGGACATGGCTAGCTTTCTCTGTTTGGAGAAAATCAAGTTCGCCTTGAGAGGGTCAATGTTAGGGTTCACCCGGAGGTGGCAGCCATTCATCGACTTCTTCGCCGAAAATTAATCGTCAGCAGAAGGGGGGGGAGGGGGGTCAGTTTAGCTTAAAGTAGGGGGTGAATAAAGGAGGGACCTGTAAGGGAGGGAGACGACTTTTGCACTATGTTTATAGTTTCATGTACATTGTTTATTGTGTTGTTGTTATACTACCAAAAAAAAACCTCAATAAAATGTTGATTGAAAAAAATAATAAAAACTTGAGTTTATGCCGCACCTTTAATGTAACAAAATGTTCAGGTTGCTTCGCAGAAATGTTATCAAATAAAAATTGACACTGAGCCACAGAAGAAATTATTGGGGAAGATTATCAAAAAGTTGGACAAAGAAATAGGTTTCAGGGTGCGTCTTAAGAAAAGAGAGGTAGAGAGATGGAAAGGATTAGTGAGGGAATCCAGAGCCTCGAACCCTTGATGGCTAGTGGTTTCAGGTGCATTTGGTGGAGCAGTTAAAATGAGGCACGCCTGGGTCATCGTGCAGACATCTAGGAGGGTTACATGGCGGGGGTGTATTACGGGAATGGGCAGAGGAGAGGCCACGAGGAGTTTTAAAACAAGGATAGCAATTTGAAAATAAAAGTTGTTAACCGGGAGCCAATTAAGGTGAGTGAGCACAGAACTAATGGGCAACTGGAACGTGGCTCGAGTTAGGACACAGGCAAAGTTTTGGAAGATCGCAAGTTTTCAGAGGATGGGAGATGGAAATCCAGGCAGCATGCGTCGGCTTGACAAGTTGAGAGGTCACAAAGGCATGGATGAGGGTTTCAGCAGCAAATAAGCCGAGGCAGCAGCATAGTCAGGTGACATTTCTGAGGCCTGGTCATGGCTCGATTGTGTGGCTAAAGCTCATGCCAGGTCCAGTGACTCAAGGTTGACAACAGAGCAGCAAGAAGCTCTCGATCAGCACCAAGTGGAAACACATGGGCTGGCTGAAATAATTGCACTTGAATAAATTGCATTCAAATCATGCAAACATAGACTAAGAACTCACATTTTACTAGAGGGTACTTAAGGTATGATTCGGTCACAATATTGTCCTTTAGAATGGGGCTTGGTGAGGGGCGGCCAAAGTACGAATGGATGAGAGAAGGTAAAAAGAGACATAAAACATAAAATCAGAGAATTTACAGTGCAGAAAGAGGCCATTCAGCCCATCGGGTCTGCACCGGCTCTTGGAAAGAGCACCCTACTTAAGCCCACACTTCCACCCTATCCCTGTAAACCAGTAACCCCACCTAACCTTTTTTAGGCACTAAGGGGCAATTTAGCATGGCCAATCCACCTAACCTGCACATTTGGACTGTGGGAGGAAACCGGAGCACCCGGAGGAAACACACGTAGACACGGGGAGAACGCGCAGACTCCGCACAGACAGCGACCCAGCGGGGAATCAAACCTGGGACCCTGGAGCAACTGTGCTAACCACTGTGCTACCGTGCTGCCCAGATTGCTTCCAGTGGGCGAGGGGTCTATAATGAGGGTACATAAATATAAGATCAAATGCAAAGGAGGACACAGTGTGGAATGTGTTTCCTGTACAACAGAGGGCTGTGAAGCCTGAGGTTTGCATTATCAAAATGAGCGGCTAAGGCACAAACCACCGGCAGTTAAGGGAGGGAGGTTCCAGGACACTGACTCAGCAACATTGAAGGATTGGTGATACAGTTCCAAGTCACGATTCAGATCAACTTGGAGAGGACCAGCAGGTGGTGAAGTTTCCATATCCATCTGCTGCCCAAATCCTTCCATGTGGTGGAGGTCACGGGTTTGGAAGGTACTATCGAAGGAGCCTTGGTGAGTTATTCACTGTATTTGAGGGTGATACACTACTCCTATCATAGAGCAAGTCAATGATTAAGGCTGGTGGATGGGGTGCCGATCAAGCAGGCTGTTTTATCCTGGATGGCCTTGAGCTTCTTGAGCATTGCTGGAGCTGCATCCATCTAGGCAAGTGAAAGATCTTGTTTTGTGCCTTGTAGATGGTGGACAGGCTTTGGGGAGTCAGGAAGTGAGTTTTGTTAGTTTTTGTCAGTATTGTCACTGCAGTAGAACAGCTTGGGTATGGGCGCAGCTTGCTCTGGAGTGCAAGTCTTCAGTAATACGGCGAGAATGTTGTCGGGGCCCTTAGGGCGCAATTCTCCGATTGTGGGATAGAGCGTTTCACGACAGCGCGAAACGGGCGCGGGTAGTAGCAATTCTGGCCCCCCCGCAGGGGGCCAGCACGGCGCTGGAGCAGTTCACGCTGCTCCAGCCTCACTTCCTGGCGTGCACTGGGGGCGGCGCCAACCCGCGCATGCACGGTGACTTTACGGAACTCTCTGGCCCCGACGCAACATGGCGCGGGGATTCTGGGGCCAGACGCGCAACAAAGTAGGCCTGGAAGGGGGGGGGGGGAAAGAGGCCGGCCCACCGATTGATGGGCCCCAATTGCGGGCTTGACCCCATCGGAGGCCCCCCCCTCCCCCCCCCGGGGCCCCATAAGCCGCCCCCTGATCCTTCGCACAGAGTTCCCGCCAGCAGTGACCAGGTGTGGACGGCGCCGGCGGGATTCTGCTTTGTCCGCATGGCCCATTCAGGCCAGAGAATCGGTGGCCCAGCCTCTTACAGCGGCCCGCGCCAAACGCACCAGCACAAACGGCGCCGATTCTCCGCACCTCGGAGAATCGCGCGCCGGCGTCAGGGCGGCGTGGCGCGGTTGCGGCGATTCTCCGGCCCGGTGCGGGGCTGGGAGAATCGCGCCCGTAATCTTTGGAGTGGCCAGCGCTTCCAGCCATTTCTTGATATCACATGGAGTGAATCAAATTGGCTGTAGGTTAATGTCTGTGATGCTGGAAAGCCAAGATGGACCATCTACACGGCGGTTCTGGCTGAAGATGGTTGCGAATGATATGCCTTTGGTACTGGCATGCTAGGCTCCACCATCAATAGTTTTTCTAATTGTGCACCACCATTGGGCACAGCATGTGGCTGGTCTGCAGAGCTTTGATCTTATCTGCTTGTTGTGTGGTCATGTGGCTCTGTTTATGAGCATATGATATAGCTGGACCAAGTTGGCTAACTTTTTATTCCACATCTATCAGTTAAATTTAAATTATTCCAGCTGCTTTGGTGGAGTTCGAACTCATTGCTCCAGAGCACTATTCCAGACCTCTGGCTAACTAGTCCAGTAATTTTATTATGTTACGATTCCTAACATAGTCAGTTTGCCATGAAAATGGCTCAGTAAAAGTCTGGCTCTCCACTGCAATGTTTTTAAACAGGCAAACTAATCAATTTCATATTCCTAACATTCGCGCCAAAAGTGCCAGGCAATGATCATCTCCAACAAGAGAGAATCTAACCTTCGCCCCTAAACATTCAATGGCATTACCATTGCTGAATCCCCCACCATCAACATCCTGAGGATTACCATTCACCAGAAACTGAACTGGGCCAGCCATATTAATACTGTGGCTAAGGGCAGCACGGTGGTGCAGTGGGTTAGCCCTGTTGCCTCAGGGCGCCGAGGTCCCAGGTTCGATCCCGGCTCTGGGTGACTGTACATGTGGAGTTTGCACATTTTCCCTGCGTTTGTGTGGGTTTCGCCCCCCCCAACCCAAAGATGTTTGATAGATGGGCAGCACGGTAGCATGGTGGTTAGCATAAATGCTTCACAGCTCCAGGGTCCCAGGTTCGATTCCCGGCTGGGTCACTGTCTGTGCGGAGTCTGCACATCCTCCCCGTGTGTGCGTGGGTTTCCTCCGGGTGCTCCGGTTTCCTCCCACAGTCCAAAGATGTGCGGGTTAGGTGGATTAGCCATGCTAAATTGCCCGTAGTGTCCTAATAGTAAGGTTAAGGGGGGGTTATTGGGTTACGGGTATAGGGTGGATACTTGGGTTTGAGTAGGGTGATCATGGCTCGGCACAACATCGAGGGCCGAAGGGCCTGTTCTGTGCTGTACTGTTCTATGTTCTACGTGCACGGTAGGTGGATTGGCCATGCTAAATTGCCCCTTAATTGGAAAAAATTGATTGGGTACTCTAAATTTTTTTTTTTTTAAATACTGTCACGACAAGAGCAAGTCAGAGACTAGGAATCCTACAGCAATTAACTCACCTCCTGACTCCCCAAAACCTGTCCACCATCTACAAGTCGGGAGTATGAAGGAATACTCTCCACTTGCCTGGATGAGTGCAGCTGCAGCAACACTCAAGAAGCTTAACACCATCCAGGACAAAACAGCCCCGCTTGATTGCTCCTCCTTCCACAAACATTCAAAACCTCCACTACCGACAAACAGTGGCAGCCATGTGTACCATCTACAAGACGTGGTGCAGGAACTCACCAAGGCTCCTTAGGCAGCACCTATCAAACCCACGATTGGTACCAGAAGGACAAGAGCAGCAGGCACCTGGGAACACCACCTCCTGGAGGTTCCCCTCTAAGTCACTCACCACCCTGACTTGGAAATATATCGCTGTTACTGGGCCAAAATGCTGGAAATCCCTCCTTACACCTCAGCGACTGCAATGGTTCAAGAAGGTAACTCATCACACCTTCAAGGACAATTAGCAGTGGGCAATAAATGCTGGCCCAGCGAGAAAGCCCACATCCCAAAAACAAATAAAAAATAGATTGTCCATCTGAAACCAGATCTAGTTTAAATTTGTGCTGCGAGCAAAAAGGTTCCACTCACACGTACACAATTGGGTACCAAGGATACGTCTTCCTGATCAATCTTTGACACTGAAAAAAAGGTGACAGCCTCCCTGTCTTTTCATCAAAAGAGAACCGAGTTCTCACGGTGCCGAGGTCCCAGGTTCGATCCCAGCCCTGGGTCACTGTCCGTGTGGAGTTTGCACATTCTCCCCGCGTCTGCGTGGGTTTCGCTCCCACAACCCAAAGGTGTGCAGGGTAGGTGGATTGGCCATGCTAAATTGTTCCTTAATTGGGAAAGAAAAAAGAATTGGGTACTCTAAATTTATTTTTTTTAAAAGAGAACAGAGTTCAGATTCAACCAGGTGCGCACAGTAGGACTCATCCCTTTCTCCGGTGCTGGAAAACCTGTCTGAAATAAGCTGAACCCAATGCCCCCCCCCAAGGGCATTGGGCCTACAGCACTAACTTCCCCAAAACTGAACAGAGATTGGATATTAAATTGACAGGAATGCCTATAGAAAATTAGTTGTACCAATAAAGAACAGCTGACGCAGAACAATAGAATTTCTTATATTTAAATAGCACCTCATCATATCATTGGAATGTCTCAAATCATTTCACAATTAATTACTGTAACAGTACAGTGACTAGTGTGTTGGTACACGCAGCAATCATTCTGCATTGGTAATGTTTCGCAAATAGCAATGAGCAGGATGACTAGTTAATTTGTTTCTCCTGGACCCACCCAGTGACGTTGGTTGAGGCAGAAATGTTGGCCAGGTCATGAGGAGAATCTTCTTCCCTTTCAGTAGTTACAGGATCATCAAAGTCCAAAACAAACATTGGCCGATATTGGTCAACATTGGCTCTCCATGAAGTTAAAATTCCCATCTTTGTGTTCATCTCCCTACATGGACTCGTTCTCCCCCTTCTGAGACCTCCTCCACTTGTCCAGCTTTCCGAGATCTGCCTCTACATCTTGCTGCACAGCCTTGATACCCATCAACCCACCAACAACAGCCATGCCTTCAGCTGCTTAGTCCTTAAGCTCTGCACGTCCCTCCCAATGCTCTGCATTTAGACCATAAGACCATAAGACATAGGAGCAGAACTAGGCCCCTCGACCCATCAATCATGGCTGATATTTTCTCATCCCCATTCTCCAGCCTTCTACCCATAACCCATGATCCCCTTGTTAATCAAGAACCTATCTATCTTGGTCTTAAATACCCTCAGTGATTTGGCCTCCACAGCCTTCTGCAGCAAAGAGTTCCACAGATTCACCAGCCTCTGGCTGAAGAAACTACTCATCTTCCGTTTTAAAGGATCGTCCCTTTAGTCTGAGATGGTATCCTCTGGTTCTAGTTTTTCCGACAAGTGGAAACATTCTCTCCACATCCACTCTATCCAGGCCTCGCAGTTTCCTGCAAGTTTCAATAAGATCCCCCCTCATCCTTCTCAACTCCAACGAGTACAGACCAACTGCTCCTCATATGACAAGTTCTTCATTCTAGGGATCATTCTTGTGAACCTCCTCTGGACCCTTTCCAAGGCCAGCACATCCTTCTTTAGATACGGGGCCCAAAACTGCTCACAAGACTCCAAATGAGGTCTGACCAGAGCCTTATACAGCCTCAGAAGCACATCCCTGCTCTTGTTCTAGCTCTCTTGACATGAATGCTAACATTGCATTTGCCTTCTTTGCCGACTGAACCTGCACATTAACCTCAGAGAATCGTAAACAAGGACTCCCAAGTCCCTTTGTGCTTCTGATTTCCTCAGCATTTCCCCATTTAGAAAATAGTCTATGCCTAAATTCCTCCTTCCAAAGTGCATAACCTCACACTTTTCCATATTGTATTTCATTTGCCACTTCCCACTCTCCTAGCTTGTCCAAATCCTTCTGCAGCCCTTTTGCTTCCTCAAACTTAGCAACAGTGCCTTCAGTACCTTCTTCCATATCATTAATGTATATTGTGAAAAGTTGTGGTCCCAGCACAGGCCCCTGAGGCACATCACTAGTCACCAGCTGCCATCCTGAAAAAGACCTGTTTGTCCTCACTCTCTGCCTTCTGCCAGTCAGCCAATCCTCTATCCAAGCCAGGATCTTACCCTGAACACCATGGGCTCTTAACTTATTTAATAATCTCCTATGCGGCACTGTGTCAAAGGCTTTCTGGAAATCTAAATAAATCACATCCACTGGTTCTCCTTTGTCTAAGTTCCTTGTTACCTCCTCAAAGAACTCTAACAGATTTGTCAGACACGATCTCCCTTTGACAAAGCCGTGCTGACTCAGTCCTATTTTACTATGCACTTCCAAGTACTTTGCGATCTCCATAGATGTTGTCAGACCCGCTGGGTTCTCCAGCACTTTCAGTTGTTATTACAAGCTCAAATCCTGTTGCAGGGCCTGAACTCAGACCTCTCTTCTGATTCATGGACAAGAGTGTTACTGACTTGAGTGGTGATAATATCAAAGTGATGCCGGTTAGTGAATGTATGTGTGGGAAATAGCGAAATGTTTAACTCCAATAGTGCAGGCAAAATTATTTTGCTCCCAACTATTACTCCCCTCACCTTAAGACCATAAAAATTCAACATAAAAATACCTGCTAAAAAAATGTCACTTAATAGAATTATACAACACAAGGAGGCCCATTTAGGCCTGTTTGTCTGTCGCCTCTTTGCAAAAGAGGTATCTCGTTAATCCTACTCCCAAACTGTTACCTTTGCAGTAACACAGTTTTTCATTTTAGATAGAATTAGAATCATAGAAATCCTAGAGTGCAGAAGGAGGCCAATCAGCCCATCAAGTCTGCACCATCCCTCTGAAAGAGCACCCTGCCTAGGCCCACACCCCCACCCAAATCGCCATAGCCCCACCTAACCTGCACATCTTTGAACTGTGGGAGGAAACATGAGCAGCCGGAGGAAATCCACACAGACGCGGAACGTGCAAACTCCACACAGTCACCCAAGGCAGTAATTGAACCTGGGACCCTGCCACTGTGAGGCAGCTCTGCCACCGTGCCACCCATACCTATTCCTTTTGAAAGTTACTATTAAATCTATTTCCAACACCCTTTCAGGCAATCCATTCCTGATCCATACTAACTCATTGAAAAAAAAGATTTGCCTCTCCAATTTGCCAATTAACTCAAATCTGTGTCCTCTACTTATACCAGTGGAAACAGTTCCTTGCTATTAATTCCATCAAAACCCCCAAAATTCTGAATACACCTCGTAAATCTGACTTTCCCCATCTCTCTTCTCAAGCGAAAAAAGCTAGCTTCTCTGGCCGTGCGTTTATCATAACTAATTTAAAATGAGGATTGTTTTAAAAATGTAATCCAAGTTGAATATTACTTCCAGGGGCTGGTTTAGCTCACTCGGCTAAATCGCTGGCTTTTAAAGCAGGCCAGCAGCACGGTTCGATTCCCGTACCAGCCTCCCCGGACAGGCGCCGGAATGTGGCGACTAGGGGCTTTTCACAGTAACTTCATTGAAGCCTACTCGTGACAATAAGCGATTTTCATTTTTTTCATTTTCAGGTAGCTTAATATTTGATCTTCAAATATCACATGGCAACACAGACAGAAAGATTTAAAATTATCAAAGGTACAACACAAATATAAAACATCAAATAAAATTAGACTTTTTATTTACCTGAGAAAGCTCAGCTGTTTCGTAGTAAAACAAAGTTTGTCAGATCCACGCAACTTTTCAACAGAACAGTCGGTACTCCATTTTACCTTTAACACATCCTGTTCAAAAACACCACTTGATTGCAAACTGACAAGCTACTTCCTCTGTGCATGTCACCGGGCTTGAGTTTCCATCAGAAACGGCAGAAAGGAAGCCAGGGTCCTGATAATGTCGCTGCTTCAAACATCGTGGCAGGACCGTCAGAAAACACATGTACACTCGGAAAGCAATACCACGAAATGAAGATTGCACAAAACCTAAATATCAAATCACAGCAGTTTTGAACCTTCTTCAGACTCTGATACACTTTAGGGTTATTTTGGCTTCATTGACGCACAGGTGTTTCCTGGCACTCAAAACAAATTTTCGCAAAATTTTGTAAACAAAACATTTTAAAACGTTTTAAACTTTTGGTGGAGGATAATAGGACTAAGCGCAATTAGCACCATGAAAAAACTAAGATAATCAGAGAATTTACAGTGCAGAAGGAGGCCATTCGGCCCATCGTGTCTGCACCGGCTCTTGGAAAGAGCACCCTACCCAAGGTCCACACCCAGTGGCGGACTGGCCAGGGTGTCAGCTTGCCAGATGGCAAGTGGGCCCCTGATGAAGTGGGCCCCCATGTCAAATAAAAATGCAATAAAGAAACAAACACAGTCAACTGTTTTAGTAATAAAAAGAAATAAGAAAAAAAGAGAACAGGACACGAATAAGCAGTGCATGAAATGAAACGAAGCAGGGGAGGTAGTGGAAGGATGTGGAATAGGGGGGCCCGGGTCGGGCATAATTAAGGAAATTCCATGTTTTCAGCAAGAGTGTGTGAATTTAAAGATAAAGTTACGTTTCATGATTTGAGATGGTCGGCAACTTCAAAGGATATCAAGCAGTAGTCTTGGTTCAACTGGTACATCGGTCCGGGGCCCGGAGAGCCAAGAAGGGGCCCGTGAATCTCTGAAGGGCCCTTAAAATTATAATTAATTAGATAAATAAATCTCCAACTTCTTTCCTGAGATTTGTATTCTAACTTAATAAAATATAATTGTTTTTAAAAAGAGCAATACCAAATAAAAATGCAATAAAGAAACAAACAAATAATCACTCAGTGTATGAAGGAACGAAGCAGTGTTAAACGGATGTGAAAAGGAGTTCACACGGGTCGGACATAGTTGGAAATCCACGTTTTCAGCAAGAGTGTGAATTTAAAGATAAAATTACAGTTCGTGATTTGAGATGGTCAGCAACTTGAAAGGATATCAAGCAGTACATAGGGTCGTGAGGTCACCGAAAAGGAGAAGCGGTACCTTTGACCGTGAATCATGAGGTCAAAGATATTGAAGTGATAAGCCATGATCCGTAAACTCAAAGGGTTGCGACTTGTAACACTACACTGGTATCAAACTGGACATGTTAACTTTGGTCGTGGGACCATTTTTAATGTCTTACTATAGTCGGACCAAACTTCTAAGTTTCAACAGTTGTCTCAGTTGCTTGCTGGTGTGAACACTGGACAGTGGATTATCTCCTCTTCTGAAGCTGCATAGGCCACAGTAGTATTGACTAATGAACATAGCCTATTGAAGTGTAAGTAAGTTATTTTATAATTTTTATCAAGTAGGTTTATCTGGCGTTGCTTCAAGTTATTCTTGCAATCATCAATATTCATTTTTCCCAATGTGGGCTATTTTTAATTAAGTTTTTATTTCAGGAATATTACCCCTACCGGCATCGAAAAGAAAAAGCATAAATCTGGGTCACTAAAACGCAAAGAACAAAAAGAAGCAGAAAGGAAGGATTCAGCCAAGCGATGCAGGCCTATTACAGAGTTTATACTACCACAAGCACAATCCACATCAATATCCAGTTCTGCAACAAATAATCAAGAAGCAAGAAACAATGCTCATGGTGATGATGCAATGATATGCGAGTTACAAGAACAGAGAAGAGCTACTTTGAATGTAGAGACAAATACAAGTGCATCCATTACTAATCAACCCAGGCCCAATATTTCTTCTGGCTTCCTTGTTCCGGTATCTGTACTGCCTGTAGTTGCAACATCTGAACACATAGCTTCAACTAGTGACAGGGAATCAGATATTCCTTCAAGCATAAATGACTTGGTTTCTGAAGCACATCCTGTAAATGAACCTACACAAGAAAATGAAAGATCAATTACTGGAATCTTCCAATATCCATCACGAGCAAAGCTAAAACAGTTTTTTGCTGAACATCCACTTCAGCCACTTGATGATCTGCCATTTGATGCTCGTTTGTATGAGAGCAAAATTATGAATGACTCAGTCCCAAGAAAATGGCTAACATATAACAAAGAAAATAGATGCTAATATTGTTCATACTGCTTAGCCTTTGAGTTTCCCAACACTTGTAATCCATCACCCTTTGTACGTGGCTTTAGTGACTACAGGCATATTAGCCAGAGCTTGACTTTATATGAATCGACAACAACACATGTCAGAAATGCTCAGCAATATATCAGTGTGGTTAATGATGGCACCTTAGATAGATTTTTTGCAGCATCACTAATTAAAAGGAAAGAAGAAGTATTGAAGCAGAGAAGTATTGTCATGAGGATTATAGACATCATTAAGATGTTAGGCAAGCAAGCACTTCCTTTTCGAGGTCACAGAAATGAATCGGCCTACATTCGATAATGAGGTTCTGAATCATGGCAATTTTTTAGCTACAGTGCAGTTGATGGCAAAATATGACCCCATTATGGCAGCTCACGTTTCTGCAGTGCAAAACAAGTCTAAACAAAGAATCAAACGATTAGAGCAACAAGGAAAGGCTCAAAGTAAAGGCCGTGGTGGACTTGTTACATACCTGAGTAAAATAACTATAAACATGTTCATCAAAATTATGAAGAATATGATACAAGAAAGAATTAGTCATGAAGTTTCTCAAGCAAAATATTATTCTATTCAGATTGATTCAACACAAGATAATTCATCCATCGATCAGTTTAGCATTATTATTCGGTATGTGCTTAAAGGTATTATCTGTGAGCGACTACTTTCAGTTGTGCCAAGTAATGATGGTACAGGACAGGGACTTTTTGATCTATTGATTGAAACATTACAGCATCTTAAAATTGACCCCCAAAAATGTTTATCTGATAGCACAGATGGCACTGCAAGCTACCATGGCCAGTATAATGGTTTACAAAGTAAAATTGCTGATGTGGCTGATCAACATGTTCATATATGGTGCTATGCCCATGCCTTGAATTTGGTGATAACTGAAACAACAAAATGTTGTGTGCCTGCAGTTTCTTTTTTCAATTTGCTCCAGAATATAGCACCTTTTGTGAAAGCATCATACAAGAGAATGGCTGTATGGATAGAAGTTGTTGGAAAACATCTAGGACAAGAAAAAATGAAATGATTAAAGCTAATTGGTGAGACCAGATGGTCAGGAAAATCCAATGCAGCAACAACTATATTTGGACGTTTTGATGATGCCGCTGCCAGTACTTTCGTAAATCTATTGACATGCTTATCAATGATACAAGATTCAGAAAAGTTTGATGTAAAAACAAAACATGAAGCAAATGTTTTACTTCAAAGTCTTCTAAAGTTTGAAACCATATTGACAGCATTTACTTACTTGTATACATTTGAAACTACAACCCCGTTATCAAGTTATCTACAGACAAGTGGTTTAGATATGTTTACTGCATGGGGTTTGGTAGATTCAGCTACAACAAAGTTGAAGGAACAGACAAGAACATTTGATAACGTTCACAGCAAGGCTTTGGAATTAGTAAATAAATGTAATGACAGGATTTCACAGATGAATATGGATGAAAATCAAACATTGGAAATTGATGCGTTGGAAACAGCATTGCCAGTTAAGAGGCAGAGGAAGAAGAAAAGAATGGCAGATGAGCTTATTGATGATGAAAGAAATTCCTCAGATTCTCTAGCTGATTTTCGAGTAAATGTGTTTAACCTAATAATGGATCGCATTGTCCAGTCACTAGAATCACGCTTTGTACAACACAAACAGTTGTATAAAGATTTGTCCTGCTTGGACCCAGCAAAGTTTAAAACTATTGCAGAGAAGGGCCTTGAAGATGAAGCATTGGAAGGTATTATTAAGCTGTTTCCACAAATCAGCAAAGATCAAGTAATATTGGAATTGTTTTCTTTTGCTTCAAACTTTTTTTTAAATAAATGTTTTTTATTGAGTTTTCATATTTTATATCCAACAAATTAGTAGAGAGAAAAAAAAAACACGCAAAAATTAACATATTTACAGGTAAGCACCTTCGTAATAACAACTGTGGCCGCCCCCTTTAGCCGGCATACATATTTTATATTCCCCAATATGGCCGAGGCACATGTTTATAGGCATTTATTTATAGTTTGGTTTTGGGCCTTAGCTAGCCATCAAACCCCCATAACGAACCCGTAGCCCTCTTCCCCCCCCCCCCCCCCCCCCCCCCGGCTACCTTCCCCCGATTCACGTCCATTTTCCCCTGATTCTTGGCCACCCGACTATTCTTCCTCTTGTACGTTGGCCACAAACAGGTCCCGGAACAATTGCATGAATGGCTCCCACGTTCTGTGGAAGCCGTCGTCTGACCCTCGGATGGTGAATTTGATTTTCTCCATTTGGAGAGATTCCGAGAGGTCGGACAGCCAGTCTGCAGCTCTGGGTGGTGCTGATGACCGCTAGCCAAACAGGATTCTACGGCGGGCGATCAGGGAGGCAAAGGCAAGGGCGTCCGCCCTCCTCCCCAGGAATAGATCTGGCTGGTCTGAAACCCCGAAGACCGCCACTATCGGGCATGGCTCCACCCTCACCCCCACCACTTTGGACATAGCCTCGAAGAAGGCTGTCCAGTACTCCACAAGTCTGGGGCAAGACCAGAACATGTGGGCGTGGTTGGCCGGGCCTCTTTGGCACCGTTCACATCTGTCCTCCACCTCCGGGAAGAACCTACTCATACGGTTTCTTGTTAAGTGGGCTCTATGTACCACTTTTAGTTGCGTCAGGCTGAGCCTTGCGCACGTGGAGGTGGAGTTGACCCTATGCAGTGCTTCGCTCCAGAGTCCCCACCCTATCTCCATCCCCAGATTCATTCTTGTTGCGTCCAGTACGGTGTCGTCCCTTTCTACCAGTCGGTCATACATGTCGCTACAGTTCCCTTTCTCTAGGATACTTGCGTCCAGTAGGTCTTCCAGTAGTGTCTGTCGTGGCGGTTGTGGGTACGTCCTTGTCTCCTTTTGTAGGAAGTTTTTGAGCTGCAGGTACCTGCTTCAAACTTTGATGTATTAAAGCTATTGCTTAATGATGGTGAGAATATGGATTCCAGTTGCAACAATTGTAAAATTTGCAGCACTTACCCATCGTGTGTACTAAAAATTCTGGCATCCAACAGACTTCATGACAAGGCATATGATAACCTTTATGAACTTTATAAAGTCATCTGCACACTATCAGTTACTCAAGTCCATTGTGAGAGGACATTTTCAAAGCTAACGATCATAAAGACAAGGTTAAGAAATTCGCTGTCTGAGGAGAATTTGGAATCATACATGTTGCTATCCATTGAAAAGGAATTGTTAGATGAATTGGATGCAGAAGCAATTATTGGCAGATTCGCACAATCATCTAGCGAACACAAACGATTGCTCTTAATACAGTGGACTGCATGCAATGCTCTATTGCGCTTTTGAACTATCTGTTAATGTGTAAATTGTGCAGTAAACTATTTAAAAATATCAACCAATTACTTAATATTTTTTTTAAATTAAAAATTCAATTATAACATTCTATATTTACATTTGTTATCTACTGCCAGTAATATGTACAGTACATGTACACTGTAATTACTAAGAAATACACATTTCTTTCCACAAAAATTTTAATTGTACCCTTTTTTCCATATGTATTTTTTGAAAATGTTATTTATTCGTTATGAAAATTAAAGGATAGCATTGTAGTTGTGGGTGGGCCCCCTTTGTCTCCTGGCAACCAATATTTTTAGACCCAGTCCGCCACTGTCCACACCTCCATCCTATCCCAATAGCCCAGTAACCCCACCCAACACTAAGGGCAATTTTGGACACGAAGGGCAATTTAGCATGGCCAATCCACCTAGCCTGCACATCTTTGGACTGTGGCAGGAAACTGGAGCACCCGGAGGAAACCCACGCACACACAAAAAATGAAATGAAATGAAAAATGAAATGAAAATCGCGTATTATCACGAGTAGGCTTCAATGAAGTTACTGTGAAAAGCCCCTAGTCGCCACATTCCGGCACCTGTCCGAGGAGGCTGATACGGGAATCAAACCGTGCTGATGGCCTGCTTGGTCTGCTTTAAAAGCCAGCGATTTAGCCCAGTGAGCTAAATCAGCCCCTAATGTGCAGACTCCGCACAGACAGTGACCCAAGCCAGTAATCGAACCTGGGATCCTGGAGCTGTGAAGCAATTGTGCAAACCACAATGCTACCGTGCTGCCCTAAAGATGTTTGTGACAGAACATGGATATTTCCTTGTTGCTCTAAAGCCAATGTGATTTCTTGGGAATGATTTTGATCGACAGGAAAAGTTTGAGGGAAATTTTCCAAGGCACGTTCCCCTCTATTGATCTACTTTTAAGCCTGCTAGGCCACTCAGAACTGCCTCTGTGTTTATGTTAACTTTGATAATTTTATCCCAGTCCTCCTCCCTGATTTCTATACCCACATCGTCCCTCTCATTAGTGAACACCGACACAAAGTTGACACAAGACCCCTATCTACGTCCTCCAGTTCCACACACAAATTACCACTGTGGTCCTTAATTAGCCCTACGGTGGGCAGCATGGTGGTGCAGTGGTTAGCACTGCAGTCTCACGGCGCTGCGGTCCCAGGTTCGATCCTGGCTCTGGGTCACTATCCTTGTGGAGTTTGCACATTCAAAGAAGAACAAAGAAAAGTACAGCACAGGAACAGGCCCTTCGGCCCGCCAAGCCTGTACCGATCATGCTGCCCGTCTAAACTAAAATCTTCTACACTTATTGGGTCCTTATCCCTCTATTCCCATCCTATTCATATATTTGTCAAGATGCTCCTTAAATGTCACTATCGTCCCTGCTTCCACCATGTCCTCCGGCAGTGTGTTCCAGGCACCCACTACCCTCTGTGTAAAAGACTTGCCTCGTACATCTCCTCTAAACCTTGCCCCTCACACCTTAAACATATGCCCCCCAGTAATTCATCCCTCTACCCTGGGAAAAAGCCTCTGACTATTCACTCTGTCTATGCCTCTCATAATTTTGTAGACCTCTATCAGGTCGGCCCTCAACCTCCATCGTTCCAGTGAGAACAAACCGAGTTTACTCAACCGCTCCTCATAACTAATGCCCTCCATACCAGGCAACATCCTGGTACATCTCTTCTGCACCCTCTCTAAAGCCTCCACATCCTTCTGGTAGTGTGGCGACCAGAATTGAACATGATACTCCAAGTGTGGCCTGACTACGGTTCTGTACAGCTGCAACATGACTTGCCAATTCTTATTCTCAATGCCCCGGCCAATGAAGGCAAGCATGCCGTATGCCTTCTTGACTACCTTCTCCACCTGTGTTGCCCCTTTCAGTGACCTGTGGACCTGTACACCTAGATCTCTCTGACTGTCAATACTCTTGAGGATTCTACCATTCACTGTATCTTTCCTACCTGCATTAGACCTTCCAAAATGCATTACCTCACATGTGTCCGGATTAAACCCCATCTGCCATCTCTTCGCCCAAGTCTCCAAACGATCTAAATCCTGCTGTATCCTCTGACAGTCCTCATCGCTATCCGCAATTCCACCAACCTTTGTATCGTCTGCAAACTTGCTAATCAGACCAGTTACATTTTCCTCCAAATCATTTATATATACTACGAACAGCAAAGGTCTCAGTACTGATCCCTGCGGAACACCACTAGTCACAGCCCTCCAAATCAGAAAAGCACCTTTCCGTTGCTACTCTCTGCCTTCTATGACAAATCCAGTTCTGTATCCATCTTGCCAGCTCACCTCTGTACCTGTGTGACTTCACCTTTTGTACCAGTCTGCCATGAGGAACCTTGCCAAAGGCCTTACTGGAGTCCATATAGACAACATCCACTGCCCTACCTGCATCAATCACCTTTGTGACCTCTTTGAAAAACTCTATCAAGTTAGTGAGACACGACCTCCCCTTCACAAAACCATGCTGCCTCTCACTAATACGTCCATTTGCTTCCAAATTGGAGCAGACCCTGTCTCAAAGAATTCTCTCCAGTAATTTCCCTACCACTGACGGAAGGCTCACCGGTCTGTAGTTCCCTGGATTATCCTTGCTACCTTCTTAAACAAGGGAACAACATTGGCTATTCTCCAGTCATCCGGGACATCACCTGAAGGCAGTGAGGATCCAAAGATTTTGTCAAGGCCTCAGCAATTTCCTCTCTAGCCTCCTTCAGTATTCTGGGGTAGATCCCATCCGGCCCTGGGGACCTATCTACCTTAATATTATTCAAGACGCCCAACACCTCGTCTTTTTGGATCTCAATGTGACCCAGGCTATCTACACACCCTTCTCCAGACTCAATATCCACCAATTCCTTCTCTTTGGTGAATACTGATGCAAAGTATTAATTCAGTACCTCGCCCATTTCCTCTGGATCCACACATAGATTCCCTTGCCTGTCCTTCAGTGGGCCAACCCTTTCCCTGGCTACCCTCTTGCTTTTTATGTACGTGTAAAAAGCCTTGGGATTTTCCTTAACCCTATTTGCCAATGACTTTTCGTGACCCCTTTTAGCCCTCCTGACTGCTTGCTTAAGTTCCTTCTTACTTTCCTTATATTCCACACAGGCTTCGTCTGTTGCCAGCCTTCTAGCCCTGACAAATGCCTCCTTTTTCTTTTTGATGAAATGAATTGGGTACTCTAAAAAAAATTTTTTTTTTTCCAAATAATTAGCCCTACGCTTTCCTGGTTATCCTTTTACCTTTTAATGTACTCGTAAAACAATTTAGGATTTTTCTTTATTTTACCACCAGTGTCCTTTCATGTCCCCTTTTTTTGTTCTCCTAATTTCCTTTTTGATCTCCTATTTTCCTTTTCAAGTTCCCTCTTGCACATTCTATATGCCTCTCGGGCTTTTGCTGTTTTGAACCCTCAATATCTACCCTCCCCTTTTCTCCTTGTCCAATGCTGCATATCCCTCTATATCCAGGGTTCACTGGATTTGTTGGTCCCATCCTTTTCTTGATTGGAACATGTTAGCCCCGTACTCTCCCCTATTTCCTTGTTGAATGTGTCCCACTGTTCTGTCACAGATTCACCCAAAAGTGTCTGCTCCCAGGCCACTCTGGCCAAATCATATCTGATCTTATTAAAAATCGGCCTTCCCCCCAATTTAGAATTTTGATTTAATGGCCGTTCCTTGACCTTTTCTATAACAATCTTGAATCTAACAGAGTTATGATCACTGTCTGCAAAATGCTCCCCCACTGATACTTCAACCACTTGACCGCTTTGTTACCCAAAATTAAATCCAGGGCCACCCCCTCTCTTGCAGGACCTTCTACGTACTGGCTTAAAAAGTTCTCCTAGATGCATTTTTAAAATTCTGCTCCCTCTAAACCTTTCACACTATGGCTACTCCAGTTAATGGTGGGGAAGTTGAAATCCCCCACTATCACTACGTTATTACTTTTGCACTTCTCTGACATTTGCCTACATATCTGCTTTTCTATTTATCTCGGACTGATAGGGGACCTATAGGACACTCCCAGCAATGTGATTACTCCTTATTGGTTTATAACTTCTACCCATATGGCTTCAATTGAAGAGCCTTCTAAGATGTTGTCCCTCCTTACTGCTGTAATGGATTCCCTGATCAAAATTGTGATACCCCCCCTCCACTCTTTTCCCTCCTTCCCGGTCTCCTCTGAAGATCCTAAATCCTGGATTATCAAGCTGCCAATCCTGCCCCTCTCTCAACCATGTCTCAGTGGCAGAAACAACATCATACCACCATGTTTTAATTTGTGCCCTCAACTCATCTGCCTTGTCCATCAGACTCCTCGCATTAAAAATACCATCCAATCTTGCCAAATCTCCCTGCGACTTAACTGGCTTATAATGTCTTTACCTTCCTGACTCACTTGCTGTCTCTTTTAATTTTGGCTGTGCATCTCCCCCTGCTGAAATGTCTCTCAGGATCTCACCCCTCTACACAATTAGATTAAACCCTCCCCAATAGCGCTAGCAAACCTCCCTGCAAGGACACTGGCCGCATTTCGGATCAGGTGCAACTCGTCCACCTTGCACAGATCCCAAAAAATGGCTCCAATGTCCCAGAAATCTAAAGCCCTCCCTCCTGCACCATCTTGACTAAACTCCTATGTCTATACTCACTGGCATGTGGATTTATGTCGAACATTAGGGGACATAGCCTCAAAATAAGGGGAAGTAGATTTAGGACTGAGTTTAGGAGGAACATCTTCACCAAAGGGTTGTGAATCTATGGAATTCCTTGCCCAGTGAAGCAGTTGAGGCTCCTTCATTACATGTTTTTAAGGTAAAGATAGATAGTTTTTTGAAGAATAAAGGGATTAAGGGTTATGGTGTTCAGGCCGGAAAGTGGAGCTGAGTCCACAAAAGATCAGCCATGATCTCATTGAATGGCGGAGCAAGCTCGAGGCGCCAGATGGCCTACTCCTGCTCCTAGTTCTTATGTTCTTATTACATGGTTTGTCTTTTCTTGTCTTTCCTTCATGTATGACACAAACGTCAGTGTGTTCTTAAAGTATGGCAGGAAACAAATCGCAACTGGGGGACACAAGCGGGGGGGGGGGAAGGAAAATGGTGCAAACATATTTTCCAGGATGATGCACACCGTGGGAGACATATATTGGAGGTAAGCCAACTATTGTGCCTCAGATCTATGTTTGCATTTGTATCTGTCGCTATGTGCCTGTGTGGGTGTAAAGATGGCAGCTTGTCCTTGTCTACATGTATAATAAATGCTACCATTTATCAAATTGGCCACACACTGCTGTCTGAAGATTTCACAAGAATGCACTTCCTCAAACAGGAAAAAAGATTTCCTTGAAACACAATGACACTTAAAGATGCATTTGAACTTTCGTATAATTTTTAGACTCAGTATCTCTTCTTCATGGCTCTTTTGCCAATTAGCTCAAATTTTGTCCTCTGGTTATTGGCCTTTTTAACGGTGGAAGCAGTTCTTTACTCTATGAAAACTCCCCAAAATTCTAACACATCTACTGAGTTGGGAGGGGGGGGGGGGGGGGGGGGGGGGGGGGGAGTTCCCGACTGAGTTTGAAAATTGGCTGCCATGCTTTAGCAACCTTTGTTTGGAGGCCGGGCGCATCAGGTTGTACGGAACACATTGTATCCAGTCTTCGGGGCCTGGGGCAGGTTGAACCTCCTGACCACTTGTCTTTTGTTATCCTGTTTTCAATGCTCATCGTGAGGGTTTGGAGGTGGTTGGTCGTGTTGAGTCACCTCCTCCGGCTGGGCCTAGGTTCCCAGTTGACCGGGCATCGGGGCGACGACATGATGGCACTTTGTTCGAAGGAATCTTTGGGAGATCCTGAGGGTTGTTCAACGATCTTGACATAGCTTCGGCCTTTCCAAGCAGCAATGATGGTGCTATTACCCTGCATTTCATCAATAACCCTGGACTTGGGCTCCCTTCTGATTATGCTGTTGATTTCCTGTTATCGGACGTGACCTACTGGCCGCAACCCGCCTGAAGGAGGCGCGACGCAGCCAATAGATTACAGGAGAGGCCTCTTCTGGGATTTAACCAGCTCGCCACGCCTCGTGAGATCTAGCAGGATCTCACGAGACGTTGTGAACTGGATCCTGCCCATTGTGGGTGGGATCATTACCTGGCAAAGCTGCATATTAGAGTAAATAGCCAGTCTCAAACTAACATGCAGCTCGCCTGATCTACACGAGGCTTTGGGATCTAACTCCTTCGCCTCAGAGACCTTAGACAAGTGCCTTTCAGTACTGGTCCCCACAAACGAAGACCAAGTGGAGTGGCACTTGGGGGGAGACCCCTGGGTGGTTGGCATCCAGGAAGAGTGGCACCGTGGCACTGCTGGTGCCAGCCGGACACTGCCAAGGTGCCCAGGTGGCACTGCCAGGCTGGCATTGCCATGGTGTCTGGCTGGCATTGTGCCAGAAATCGGGCCCAGGGGTTCTATGCCTGTGTGAGATGGGGTGCGAGGGAGCTCCCGAGGATCCCCATATAAGTGAGTTGGGGCTTTGGGGGGATTGGGGGAGGTTGCATCGACGGGGTCCAGAGATCTGGGTGCCATTTAAAAATGGCGTCCCAATCTCCTCCTACACTGAGGAGTTCAGGCAGGCGGAGCTCCTCAATGCAGGAAAAGGGACGAAGTGCGACCTTGGCCGACTCTGTTGCAATTGGGTTAGATCACACCCATTGTCTTTTCTCCGAGCAAGAGTCGATGAGGTGTGAGCACAAGGGTAATCTGTTATCTTGTTTTAGCAGAAATCATATTGAGTGGGTGATCTGATATGTGGCGCGGGATTTTCCAACCCCCTGCCGGGTCCGAGAATCGCCCGGAGCCGGCGTCAATCCCGCCCCCGCCGTGTCCTGAATTCTCCGCCACCCGAGATTCGGCAGGGCCGGGAATCGCGCCGCGCCGGTCAGCGGGGCCCCCACGGCGATTCTCCGGCCCGCGATGGGCCGAAATCCCGCCGCTGACAAGCCTCTCCCGCCAACGTGGATTAAGCCACCTACCTTACCGGCGGGATTGGCAGCGCGGGCGGGCGCCGGGGTCCTGGGGTGGGGCGCGGGACGATCCGACCCCCGGGGGGTGCCCCCACGGTGGCCTGGCCCGCGATCGGGGCCCACCGATCGGCGGGCAGCCATGTGCCGGGGGGGCACTCTTTTCCTTCCGCCTTCGCCATGGTCTTTACCACGCCGGTTTGACGTCAGCAGCCGCTGACACTCCGGCGCATGCGCAGACTTACGCCGGCCGGCGAAGTCCTTTCGGCCTCAACTGGCGTGGCACCAAAGGCCGTTCACACCAGCCGGCGGAGCGGGAACCACTCCGGCGCGGGCCTAGCCCCTCAATGTGAGGGTTTGGCCCCTAAAGGTGTGGTGAATCCCGCACCTTTGGGGCGGCCCGACGCCGGAGTGGTTCACGCCACTCCAACACGCCGGGACCCCCCGCCCCACCGGGTAGGGGAGAATCCCCGCCGTGGTTTGAGCAGTCTAGTTTTGTAAAAATGCGCTGCAATCCTTGCAGTTCTGACAAGGGAGTGCATTTTTGACACCCATTATCGCACTTATAATGAAGATGAGTGGAATTGGGAGAATTGGTCCCCTTCCCTCAACGCCCAATTATTGGAAGTCTTGATGATTCTTCTTCTCTTCGGTGATGGGGTCTCCCCGGTTGAGGCTGGTATGATTGTTGTAGTGGTAGCGCCTTTGGTGCACTGTCCTGGGTGTGATTGGTGAGGTGCAGGGCCTGCTGGGTGTCCTGACTGTGTCAGCGTGTGCTGGATTAGGCAGGTCCAGTACTGTGGTAGGTGTCCTGTTGCATGACCCTTCTCGAAGGCACTTATTAGGGACATCCTGAAAGGCTGGGTTCTCCTTTTGATGTGTTTGAATATCCTTGGTTGATGGACTCCTTTGCGCACAAGGACCCTTGGTTGAGCCGAGTCCTGTAATATGATTGATATCCTGTTGCCACCTCCCCCCCACTTCATGGCTGGGACGTTCTCTTGTTTGAGTAGTTTTTTGCTCTTCTTCATGAATAGGTTGTGGCCGTGCGCTGGAGGAACATGGACTGTTGGCTGGGTCCTGGACCTCTTTTATCCTGGAACCCTCTGCTCCTGGTAGCTCTCCCTCTTTTTTCTTACCCCGGTTCAATTAGGTTGTTGGGAGGCACTGGCGTAAAGACCATAATCCAAACCTACAGCTGCCGGTCCACTCTGTATAGCTATGTGAAATGATGATCCTTTTGTTCTTAGAATCAATGGTGCGGAGACAGACCCTTCAGCCCAAACTGGTCCATGCCAACCAAAAAGACCATCTGAGCTGACCCCATTTGGTCCACATCCCTCTAAACCTTTCCTATCCATGTATCTGTCCAGATGCATTTTAAATCTTGTCAATGACCCTGCCTCAATCCTCCGGCAGCTCATACCACCCTCTGCGTAAAAAAGTTGCTCCTCAGGCTCCCATTAATTCTTTCCCCTCTTAACTTAAACCTATGCCCCCTTGTTCTCCATTCCCCAACTCTGGGAAAAAGACTGAGTGCATTCACTCTATCCATGCCTCTCGTGATCTTATACACCTCTATAAGATCAGCCCCCTCAGTCTCCTACGCTCCCAAAGAAAAAAGTCCCACACTGTCCGATCTCTCTGTGCCTGAGGTTGGGGTCATGTTGCATTGTGTGGTATATGTATAACATCCTTTTAGAATTGGCTTCTCGCGCATTTTCTCTGTATTTTTCCTTTTTTTTTGTTACACTTGTTGGTTCCTGCAGAGGTACAGACGGGTCTGGTAGCTGAGGGGTGGCGGTGTGTCACTGATGCCCGTGGTGCTGCTGGAGTTGGGGGGGGGGGGGGTGTGCCGGTGCCCGCCCGAACATGCTGCAAATAATTCATCCTGAGCTCTCCTGGTTGTTGTGAGCTAGGGCCACATGGGGAGGTATGCACCACTTTACCATGTTTTCATTGCCTTATCCTTTGCTCCCTTGTTCTCTGGTGGTGCATTTGGAGGAGTCAAATTGAGTCTCATGATTTTACTGAGCCAGCTATCCTGCTGTTCTCCTCTGTATCCTTGTATTTGGAGACTTTTGTTTTGCTGAGCTATACCATTCCTGTGGTTTTTTTTTTTTTTTTTAATTTTTTTTTATTGGAATTTTTTGCAGAAAATATAACAAAAAGTATAGCAAAAAGCAGTAATATGCAACTAACAGCCCCATAACACCCACAATTCCCCCCATACCGTAACATCACATGTATCACATTCCCCCACCCCCCCCCAAACAAGAGAACTTAACCATAAATTAAAATTAGATAAATCAAATTTAAATAAAATAAGCTAACATAATCAACGTCCCCCCCCCCCACCCCCCACCCCCCCCCACCCCCCCCCCCCCCCCCCACCCCCCCCCACCCCCCCCACCCCCCCCCCCCCACCCCCCCCCCACCCCCCCCCCACCCCCCCCCCCCCACCCCCCACCCCCCCCCACCCCCCCCCACCCCCCCACCCCCCCACCCCCCCCCCACCCCCCCCCACCCCCCACCCCCCCCCCCCACCCCCCCCCCGCCATGTCATTGATCCAGGTCTCCACGCTTGGGGGCCTCGCGTCCTTCCACTGTAGCAAAATCCTTCGCCGGGCTACTAGGGACGCAAAGGCCAGCACACCGGCCTCTTTCGCCTCCTGCACTCCCGGCTCTACCCCAACCCCAAAGATCGCGAGTCCCCATCCTGGCTTGACCCTGGATCCCACCACCCTTGACACCGTCCTCGCCACCCCCTTCCGGAACTCCTCCAATGCCGGGCATGCCCAGAACATATGGGCATGGTTCGCTGGACTCCCCGAGCACCTGGCACACCTATCTTCACCCCCAAAGAACCTATTCATCCTCGTCCCAGTCATGTGGGCCCTATGCAGCACCTTGAATTGAATGAGGCTAAGCCGCGCACACGAGGAGGAAGAATTTACCCTCTCCAGGGCATCAGCCCATGTCCCGTCTTCGATCTGTTCCCCCAGTTCCCCCTCCCACTTCGTTTTCAGCTCCTCTACTGACGCCTCTTCCTTCTCCTGCATAAGCTTGTAGATATCGGATATCTTCCCCTCCCCGACCCAGACCCCCGAGAGCACCCTGTCACTCACCCCCTTCGCGGGGAGCGCAGGGAATCCCTCCACCTGCCGTCTAGCAAATGCCTTTACCTGCAGATATCTAAACATGTTTCCCGGCGGGAGCCCAAATTTCTCTTCCAACTCCCCCAGGCTCGCAAACCTTCCGTCGATAAACAGGTCCTTCAGCTGTCTAATGCCCGCTCTATACCATCCCCGAAATCCCCCATCCATGTTCCCCGGGACGAACCTATGGTTCCCCCTTAACGGAGCCTCCATCGAGCCCCCCACTTCTCCCCTATGTCGCCTCCACTGCCCCCAAATCTTGAGGGTAGCCGCCACCACCGGACTCGTGGTATACCTCGTGGGAGGGAGCGGCCACGGCGCCGTTACCAGGGCCCCCAGGCTTGTATCCCCACAGGACGCTCTCTCCATCCGTTTCCATGCTGCCCCCTCCCCCTCCATCACCCACTTACGCACCATCGACACGTTGGCCGCCCAGTAATACCCCGAGAGGCTGCCGCCCCTTGACAAACTCCGCTCCAAGAAGACCCTCTTCACCCTCGGGGTGCCATGCGCCCAAACAAATCCCATGATGCTGCTGGTCACCCTTTTAAAAAAGGCCCTAGGGATAAAGATGGGCAAGCACTGGAAGAGAAACAAGAACCTCGGGAGAACCGTCATTTTGACGGATTGCACTCTGCCCGCCAGCGATAGCGGCACCATGTCCCACCTTTTAAATTCCTCCTCCATCTGTTCCACTAGTCTGGTGAAGTTAGAACATAGAACATAGAACAGTACAGCACAGAACAGGCCCTTCGGCCCTCGATGTTGTGCCGAACAATGATCACCCTTCCACGTAACCCGTATACCCATAACCCAACAATCCCCCCATTAACCTTACACTACGGGCAATTTAGCATGGCCAATCCATCTAACCCGCACATCTTTGGACTGTGGGAGGAAACCGGAGCACCCGGAGGAAACCCACGCACACACGGGGAGGATGTGCAGACTCCACACAGACAGTGACCCAGCCGGGAATCGAACCTGGGACCCTGGAGCTGTGAAGCATTGATGCTAACCACCATGCTACCGTGAGGCCCTAAGTTAAGCTTATGAAGAGCCCCCCAACTCCTGGCCACCTGCACCCCCAGGTACCTGAAACTCTTCACTGCCCTCCTGAAGGGGAGCCTCCCAATTCCCTCCTCCTGATCTCCCGGGTGCACTACAAATACCTCGCTCTTTCCTAAGTTCAGCTTATAGCCCGAGAAGCCCCCAAATTCCGCTAACAGTTCCATCACCCCCGGCATTCCCCCCTCTGGGTCCGCCACATATAACAGCAGATCGTCTGCATACAGCGATACCCGGTGCTCCTCCCCCCCCCGCACCAGACCCCTCCACTTCCCCGACTCCCTCAACGCCATGGCCAGCGGTTCAATCGCCAGTGCAAAGAGCAGGGGGGACAGGGGACACCCCTGCCTGGTCCCACGATAAAGCCTAAAATACTCCGATCTCCTTCCATTTGTGACTACACTCGCCATCGGCGCCGCGTAAAGCAGCCTCACCCATTTGATGAATCCCTCCCCAAATCCAAACCTCTCCAGCACCTCCCATAGGTACCCCCACTCAACTCTATCAAACGCCTTCTCTGCATCCAGCGCCACCACTATCTCCGCCTCCCCCTCCACTGCCGGCATCATGATAACATTGAGCAGTCTCCGCACATTCGTGTTGAGCTGCCGCCCCTTGACAAACCCTGTCTGATCTTCATGAATTACCTCTGGCACACAATCCTCTATCCTGGTAGCCAGGATCTTCGCCAGCAACTTAGCGTCTACGTTAAGGAGTGAAATAGGCCTATATGATCCGCACTGCAAGGGGTCCTTATCCCGTTTTAGGATCAAAGAGATCAGTGCCCGCGACATCGTCGGGGGCAAAGCCCCCCCCTCCCACGCCTCATTGAAAGTTCGCACCAGCAAGGGACCCACCAGGTCCGCATATATTTTGTAAAATTCTGCCGGGAACCCGTCCGGCCCCGGGGCCTTACCTGACTGCATTTGCCCGATCCCCCTGACTAGCTCCTCCAACTCTATCGGCGCCCCCAGCCCCTCAACCAGCCTCTCTTGAACCCTTGGGAAACATAGCCTGTTCATGAAGCTCTCCATCCCCTCTCTCCCCCTCGGAGGTTCCGACCGGTACAATCCCTCATAAAAGTCCCTAAAGACCCCGTTTACTTCTGTCCCCTTCTGCACTACATTTCCACCCCCATCCTTCACTCCCCCAATTTCCCTAGCCGCATCTCGCCTACGGAGCTGATGCGCCAACATCCTGCTCGCCTTCTCTCCATACTCATATACCGCACCCTGCGCCCTCCTCCACTGTGTCTCCGCCTTTCTGGTGGTCAACAAGTCAAAATTGGCCTGCAACCTGCGCCGTTCTCCCAGCAACCCTTCCTCCGGTGCCTCCGCATATCTCCTGTCCACCTCCAGAAGCTCTCCCACCAGTCTCTCCCTCTCCTTCCTCTCCCTCCTTTCCCTGTGGGCCCGGATGGAGATCAGCTCCCCCCGGATCACTGCTTTCAGAGCCTCCCAGACCATCCCCACCTGGACCTCCCCCGTATCATTGGTAACCAGATACCCCTCAATGCTTCTCCGAACCCTCTTACACACCTCCTCCTCCGCCAGCATCCCCACATCCAGGCGCCAGAGCGGGCGCTGGTCCCGTGCCTCCCCCATCTCCAGATCAATCCAGTGCGGGGCATGGTCCGAAATCGCTATGGCCGAATACTCGGCATCCTGCACCCTCGGGATCAACCCCCTGCTCAGGACAAAAAAGTCTATCCGGGAATAAACCCTATGGACGTGAGAGAAAAAGGAATACTCCCGCGCTCTCGGTCTCCCAAACCTCCAGGGATCCACCCCTCACATCTGGTCCATGTATCCCCTCAGCACTTTGGCCGCCGCCGGTCTCCTACTCGTCCTTGAACTGGACCGGTCCAGTGTGGGATCCAGCACTGTGTTAAAATCTCCCCCCATGATCAGGCCCCCTGCCTCCAGGTCCGGGACGCGGCCCAACAAGCGCCTCATGAAGCCAGCATCATCCCAATTAACCATTCCTGTGGTTTTATAAGAACATAAGAACTAGGAGCAGGAGTAGGCCATCTGGCCCCTCGGGCCTGCTCCGCCATTCAATTAGATCATGGCAATCCTTTGTGGACTCAGCTCCACTTTCCGGCCCGAACACCTTTACCCTTAATCCCTTTATTCTTCAAAAAACTATTTATCTTTACCTTAAACACATGTAATGAAGGAGCCTCAACTGCTTCACTGGGCAAGGAATTCCATAGATTCACAACCCTTTGGTGAAGAAGTTCCTCCTAAACTCAGTCCTAAATCTACTTCCCCTTATTTTGAGGCTATGTCCCCTAGTTCTGCTGTCACCCGCCAGTGGAAACAACCTGCCCGCATCTATCCTATCTATTCCCTTCATAATTTTAAATGTTTCTATAAGATCCCCCCTCATCCTTCTAAATTCCAATGAGTACAGTCCCAGTCTACTCAACCTCTCCTCGTAATCCAACCCCTTCAGCTCTGGGATTAACCTAGTGAATCTCCTCTGCACACCCTCCAGCGCCAGTACGTCCTTTCTCAAGTAAGGAGACCAAAACTGAACACAATACTCCAGGTGTGGCCTCACTAACACCTTATACAATTGCAACATAACCTCCCTAGTCTTAAACTCCATCCCTCTAGCAATGAAGGACAAAATTCCATTTGCCTTCTTAATCACCTGTTGCACTTGTAAACCAACCTTCTGTGACTCATGCACTAGTTTTGTTGCATTATTTGTTAAAATATAAATATACTTTAAAAAAAACCACCTGCCTTCTCAGGCCAATAAATACTAACTTAACCAGACTTTCACTTAATACAATTCGCTTCAAATGGAAATCTTTACTTGAAGCTAGTTAGTGGCAAGAAGAAGGCCAAGAGGAGATTTCATAGAGATGTTCAAAATTCTGAGGGAGCTGGACAGAGTAGACGGGGGAGAAACCGCTCCGGTCTGTAAAAGGATCAAAAACGAGAAGGCACAGATTTAAAGTGATTTGCAAAAGATGTGAGAAAAAAACCTTTTCACACAATGAATGGTTCTGGAATGCACTGCCTGAATGTTTGGTGGAGGCAGGTTATTTTTTTTTTAAACTTAGAGTACCCAATTATTTTTTTCAATGAAGGGGCAATTTAGTGAGGCCAATCCACCTATGTGGACATCTTTGGGTTGTGGGAGTGAGACCCACGCAGACATGGGAAGAATGTGCAAACTCCATGCGGACAGCGACCCGCGGCCGGGATTGAACCTGGGACCCTGGCGCCGTATGCAGCAGTGCTAATCACTGCACCACCGTGCTGCCCCGGGTTCAATCGAAGCGTTCAAGAGGGCATTCGATAACTACTTGAATAGAAACAATGCGCAGGGTACAGGGGAAAAGGCAGAGGAATGGCACAAACTCATGAGGCTCATTTGGAGAGCCGGTATAGACACAATGGGCCGAGTGGCCTTCCCTTCTGCACTGTAGGAATTCCAAGATTCTAAAGCAGTTCTGTGAAATGCAACTTCAGGTAAAGTAAACTAAATAGCTGTCCTGGACTTCAAACATCACATGCCAAAACAGAAAGAATAATTTAAATGCTATAGGGTCCCACACAAATGTAAAATGTGCCGTTCGTTTGTTTTAAAAACTAGGAATGTAAATCCACGACTGCAGGCCTCCTCACTCGAAGCGTTTAAAAGGCCACCCTGAAAGCTCCAAGTACATAAAATGGGCAGTGTCAGTGCTCTGCATTGTTCCTGCTAATCTACAATCTGTCACAGAAGCATTGAAGATTGCAATTGTTCTGTACACTACGTCATTGTTGAAATACAATCAGAAGGCACGACTCCACCTTCCTCCTTTAATGCACTTGTGAAACGAGAAACACTCCACAGTGAAAAATTGGGCCTCCTTCTCTTCCTAATGTCTAAAGCTCTGTGGGGTTTTAAACTTTTAAAAATCTAATGTTTATTTAAACATGATTGATTGACAAGAGAGCCCAGAACTGGACGGCTCGGAGGCGCAGTGGTTAGCGCTGGGGCTGCGGCGCTGAGGACCCGGGTTCGAATCCCAGCCCTGGGTCACTGTCCGTGTGGAGTTTGCACATTCTCCCCGTGTCTGCGTGGGTTTCGCCCCCACAACCCAATGATGTGCAGATTAGGTGGATTGGCCACGCTAAATTGCCCCTTAATTGGAGGGAAAAAAATAATTGGGTATTCTAAATTTATTTAAAACAAAGAGAGCCCAAAACTAAGCCACAAAGACCAATAACTTATATTTATACAGAGCCTCTATTGTAATGAAACATTCCAAGGGCACTTGACAGGAGCATTATAAAACAAAGTATAACACCCAGACGCATAAAGAAATATTAGGTCTGATGACTAGAAGCTTGGTCAATGAGGGAGGTTTCAAGGAGTGTTTTAAAGGAAGAAAACAAGGTAGAGAGTTGGAGAGATGTCGGAAGGGTATTATAGTCAGCAATATGTCCAATAGGGAATTCAGGAGAAACAAGTTTATTCAGAGAGTAGTTCAAACATGGAACACGGTACCATAAATAAATAAAGATAACTTAAAGGTAAACGAGATAAACATATGAGGGAGGACGTTATAAATGGATAGGCTAAAGGGGCAGAAGGAGGCTTATATGGATAATCAACAGCATAAACCAATTGGACCAAATGGCTGTTTCTGTCCTGCAAATATTATGTATTTACAATAATAGCAATTTTACTACCAACATCATCCTGCATGGCACAGCCTATTTCAGTCAATTAGTGCATTACGCATCCATCCCTTGAAAGTTGTTTTCTCAGATCAGTAAGTGATACAAGTGCTAAAATCAAGAGACGACGCTAGTCACTGTAGGCTGGGACTTGGGGCTCAGTTTAGTCAGTTTTCTCCATACTTCGCTTTCTGTTAACTGCTAACGGGTGTGGAGTTCCACAAGTGCTCAGCATCCTCTGGTACTTCATCAAAGTGAGCTTGATCCAAGAACAGGAACTTGGGACAACTTTCCTTTCCCATAAACAGAGATGCTGAGGACACAATGGTATTCCTACTCCCCTGAAAGTGAATCAGCAGGGGCAATGGGGCAGCATTTTTGGAACATTCTGGGTCTGCAAGACCAGAAACAAGACAGTTTTGGATCCTTGGCTGTGGCTGGATGAACTTGCTGAGCTGCCAAAGGATGATGCTTACATGAAATGAGCAATGTTCAAACCTAAGATACTTCACAGAGGATGGGGGTGAAAGTGACAGAAGGTTGGTTTGTCAGGTTGTAAAGGAAGAATGTTACAACAGAACAAATTAATGCATTCTCTTTATGCTGATAAAGAAATCGACGAGCCCTTTGCAGACAATGTGGGCTGAACAGGCCACAGAACCTTAAAGAGTTGGCAGGGGCTACAGCATTGGAGTCTAACTTTATGATTCCTGAACAGTGTATGGCCTTGGCAGAGCACAGCATAGAACTTGATCAGGTCTAACCATATGATGCATGGCCGCGCTATGCACGCACGGTAGCATGGTGGTTAGCATAAATGCTTCACAGCTCCAGGGTCCCAGGTTCGGTTCCCGGCTGGGTCACTGTCTGTGCGGAGTCTGGACGTCCTCCCCGTGTGTGCGTGGGTTTCCTCCGGGTGCTCCGGTTTCTTCCCCACAGCTACAAGACTCCTCAATGACTCCCCCTCAGACTGATCTGTTCCCTGAAAGAACACTATTATCGACACCCTATGCTGCTCTTGTTTTTGTCGTATTTGCTTTGTTATTTTTCACTTGTTCCATACTGTAACAAATTATTTAGTTGTCGATGTACTATGTACTTTTTCTCATTCACTGTAACTATCTACTTTTTTTTTTGTCTACTGTGTACATACTGTGTACGTTTCCCTGACCACAGAAAATTACTTTTCACTGTACTTCGGTACATGTGACAAAAAAAAAATCAATAAATCAATATTGCCACTGAGCATCACTGTCTCTGAACCAGAAGCTCTGGGCTGGAGCGACGATGGCCGTGGAAGGAGTGTCCACATCATCGCCAAACAAGTTGACTATCAACCTGCAAATCCTCCTGACACGCAGACAGCAAGAGTGTGAGAGTCCTCTGTCAGCCAGAACTGAGGAGTATGTGCAGTACCAAAACTCCCGAAAGTTAAAATATTCCAAGTGTTGGTTTTTACCATGGGCTGTGCTCCGTGGCAAGGGTCCCCCTCACTTTGAGGGCCTACTGGAGTTGGGAGTTACTGCCATTCATATCAGGAATTTATCTGCACAATCAGGTGAATACTCAATCCTCCAAACGCAACGAAGAGTCGCACCATTTCCTAATGTAGTTTAGCTCTTTGAAATGCTCCATCCACCTTGTCTTTGGTGACAGGAGAGATATTTACTCCCAGGCCAGGAGGCATTGCAGAGTTACTTGAGGCGAATGGCCCTGAAATTTCCCCTTACATGGTTTGAAGCAATGCTTGAAATCTGCCTGACACTTCCCAGAGTGACACCATTGAGAAGAGCAGACGGGGAAATCACGAGCGTGTGCCTACATGGCGACCATTTCACAGCACGGCAACTCTCAATGAAGGAAGTTAAAATTTTAGTTACTCTCAATCACTTATCCCGAAAAATAATGTGCTCAGGGTTAGAAAACAGCGCTGATGCCTTTAAGGGGAAGCCAGATAAGTACGTGAGGGAGGAACAGAATGGGAGGATATGCTGGTAGGATGTGATGAAGTGGTGCATAAATACGAACTGAGATTTGTTGGACCTAATGGTCTGTTTCCAAGCTGTCAATTCAACATGATTCTAAGTTTGTAAAATTAAGCAGTCAGATCTCACCACTTAATTTTCCCTTTCGTAACATCACATAGCAATATACGGCAATGAGGCTGATGTGTGCAAACACAGGCAGTTGATGTAATGCAAGTCTTTTTTTTTCATTTTAGACTTACAAAAACATTATCTAATTGGGAGAGCTGACCCATATTCCTGTTTCCCCTCAAATGCTTGGAAACATTCTCACTGACTGATCAACAGTTAAACCAATGAGTCATTTTTCCTCCAGTGTTTCGACGGACATAGATTTCAAAGACACTGCTGTTTCCTCCAAAAGCTGCAGACTGCTGTTAGCTGTGGAGTGCAGCGTATTTGTTTTAAAATTATTTGTCACTGCATCCCACAATTGAAAGCGAAATTATTATAATCATTCCCCCAAACGCTTGTAATCTTAAATGCTGTACTTACTCACCTTAAATAAATGTTGTAATTTCTCTCCCCGCACACCCAACCCGCCCACCCGAATTATTTTTCTCGCCTGAAGGTGCTGCCTCATGCTGGGCCATTCGTCCTGTGGGATCCTAGATGCTGAGTGTCACCAGGCCATTGAACCCAGGAGGGCATCACAGTCGAGTCATAGAATCATAGAGTTTCCTGGGCAGAAGAAGGCCATTTGTCTCATCGAGCCTGCACCGGCCCTTGGAAAGACTTAAGCCCACGCAACCACCTTACCCCAGTAACCCCACCTGGGGCAATTTAGCATGGCCAATCCACCTAGCGTGCACATCTTTGGACTATGGGAGGAAACCCACGCAGACACGGGGAGAAAGTGCAAACGCCATTGTCTTTTCTCACCGAATGGCTTCATAGCAGCGGTGACTGCACAGAGGTGAGGAACAATGGCCTTACCTTTGTGCCTCCTTTGTACCCCAGGAGTCAACTGTGGCACCCAAACTGCTTGTCCCAACAGAGTTTCGCCAACTCATACAGGCCAGTGATGAAACCGAGCACCTTTGTGTTTCATTAAAAGGTGGCGATTTAGATATGGATGAGGGAAACCATTTGGCCTTGGAAACATCCAGACGGAAAGCCTTCTTTATAGCTAATGATTCAGAGTATCTCTGGGCATTCTTCATAATTCAGATCGCGAACAGCGAGGATCAGCCTGGTTATTCCTCTCCTTCACTAACTCTGATGTGGAGATGCCGGCGTTGGGACTGGGGTGGACACAGTAAGAAGTCTTACACCACCAGGTTAAAGTTCAACAGGTTTGTTTGGAGTCATTGGCTTTTGGACGATGAAGGAGCTGCGCTCCGAAAGCTAGTGACTCCAAACAAATGTGTTGGACTTTAATCTGATGGTGTAAGACTTCTTACTGTCACTAACTCTGGTGCTTTAATGCCTCCCTCTCATCTTGTAACTAAAATTGGACATAGATGAGATTTGACCAAACCACAATACGGAATGACTGCAGGAATAGACTCCGGATACGTACAATGAATATCAGCTCGCTGAATTCGGCAATTGAGAACTCAACCTGTTTCTGGTTAGGATCCAGTGAGCTCACCTCACACAATGGGTATGTACTGCACACGAGAATGTATAGTGCACAAATAGGCCATTCGGCCCAATGGGGGCTCTAATCCACGAGCCTCTTTCTCACCCCCTTCATCTAACTATCAGCCGAACAGAATGAGATGAATCATGGCTGGACTGATCTCCCAGACCAATTTCAAGCACTTCAAGGGGAAGGGATTGAAAAGGAATTTCCTACCAATGCATCAGTGGAGTTCTCTCTCCCACTACTCACCGCTCCCATTCGCCCATTCAATGCAAATTCTCGAATCTGCTTCTGAATTTTGATTGGGCATCTGTTGTGGTTCAGCCAAATGGGAGAGAATCAAACCAGACCCCCTCCCCCCCCCCCCCCCCCCCCCCCCCAACCTCAGGCTAATTAACAATAAACAGAGTTGACAGGCTCATTATCCTGTCCATTGATCATAGAATCATAGAATCTACAGTGCTGAAGGAGGCCATTCGGCCCATCGAGTCTGCACCGGCTCTTGGAAAGAGCACCCTACCCAAGCCCACACCTCCACCCTATCCCTGTAACCCCACTTAACCTTTTTTTAGACACTAAGGGCCATTTAGCATGGCCAATCCACCAAACTCGCACATCTTTGGACTGTGGGAGGAAACCGGAGCACCCGGAGAGAACATGCAGACTCTGCACAGACAGTGACCCAAGCTGGGAATCGAACCTGGGACCCTGGAGCTGTGAAGCAACTGTGCTAACCACTATGCTACCGTGCTACCCCAGTGTAATCAATTATATCAGAATGCCAAAAGTACCAGCTGGACAATCCTCACATAATATTTTTCAGAAAACTTTATTTCATTATATAACATGTCCTCCCCGTGTGTGCGTGGGTTTCCTCTGGGTGCTCCGGTTTCCTCCCACTGTCCAAAGATGTGCAGGTTAAGTGGATTGGCCATGCTAAATTGCCCGTAGTGTCCTAATAGTAAGGTTAGGGGGGGGGGGGGGGGGGGGTTGTTGGGTTATGGGTATAGGGTGGATACGTGGGTTTGAGTAGGGTGATCATTTGCTCGGCACAACATCGAGGGCCAAAGGGCCTGTTCTGTGCTGTACTGTTCTATGTTCCATGTTCTATTAAGACACGCGTATAATTCCTACAGTGCACCTAGGCCCAAACCTATCCCCGTAACCCAGTAACCCCAGCTAACCTTTTGGACACCAAGGAAATTTAGCATGGCCAATCCACCTAACCTGTACATCTTTGGACTGTGGGAACCTGAGCACTCGGAGGAAACCCACGCAGACATGGGAAGAACATGCAAACTCGACGCAGACAGTCAGCCAAGGCCGGAATTGAACCCGGGACCCTGGCGCTGTGAGGCAGCCGTGCTAACCATTGTGATATCATGCTGCCCCACACATCAACCGACACAACAAAGGGGCAATTTAGGATGGCCTATCCACCTAACCTGCACTTCTTTAGATTGTGGGAGGAAACCGGAGCACCCGGGGGAAACCCACCAATCCTGCAATAATTTCTTCTGTTCATTATTCAACATGAAGGATCCTGTACAATGCAATGTCTTCAGCCACCTACCACCCTCATTATAAATGCCCATCCAATATCATTCCAGCCAAAATGCCAACAATTCTGACCACCTGCTGACTGGCTACACTACAGCAATTGAGGTTACATGTTCAGTAAAGACCTGTTTGACCATTAGGCCAACTGAGCAGATCAGTGATCTGGGAGGTAGAGCAGGGTCGTCTCCCAATAAACCCCCAGTGGTCTATCAACAGATAAATATGAAGGTTCCGACTGAACCTTTCTGATGTCCAACTTTCATTTTGTTGCTCATTTTACTACAGATAAATTTCTCACAGCCTTTGTTCCCCCCCCCCCCCCCCCCCCCCCCATTAACTTTACAAAAGAACACTGCCTCACCGTGGTCGTCCAGCTTTGCGGGTTTGCCCATGCCCACCTATCAGAACGCAGTCAGATTCTCTACACATTCGCCACACTGTCATATCTCGATCTTAACACTGGAGATGCCATTGCGATTTACAGCCGACCCTCTCCCAGCAGAGCATTTGAAATAAGGACAGAGGACAGGAACAGCTGGAAGAGCTCTTGTTTGACCACTTTTGCTCAGTCTCATAGGAAATCTACAAGTGCTTCAACACGAAGATTGCTGCAGCTTTTGGCAAGGATGTTTGGTCATCTGTCCCAAGTGAATTCCCCCCCCCCCCCAGAAGGGGTTTAGCAAAAAATAAATAAATTACTGATTTGAAGTCAGCTGTAACAAAAACAGTCGGCATCATGAGGTGCCCTTGCTCACATTGCAAGAAGTTTCCAGCCAGCATCTGGGCTCTCCATGCTGGTACCCTGAGGTCACCCTGGCACCTAAGGGCAAATCAAAATATGGGCAAATGACATCTTCACGGGCAATCTCATGCATGCAGGACGTGTAAATGACAGACCTGACCAAACCATCAGGAGAGGGTTTGGGAAGAATCATGCATCACAGATGGAGGCCATTCGGCCTATCTGGCCCGTACCGGCTCTCTGCAAGGGCAGCTAATTGGTCACGATCCTCTGTTGCTACCCCATTGTCCTGCAAAGTGTTATGACTGCAAGCTATTTTCTTGCACAGAAATCAGATTGCTGCAAGTATCATAACAAAGGCTTGCTTGACAGTATTGACAGGCCAGGCTTGAGACCCCATCTTTGACCTTTATGGGGATGGAAATCCAGTTGCCCACAGGAGACCCATGGTGGTGTTACATGGACATTGGGACAAGATGTTGGAAAGGTTAATTCATACCATTGACTAGTGAAGGCACTCAGATGAGGGATTTTTAATTGGTTCAAGTTCTCAAAACACTATTGAAAACACTTAGTGCCACCTAATTGACCCATAAGAGTCCATATTTGATTATCCATCTCATAGAATCATAGAATTTACAGGGCAGAAGGAGGCCATTTGGCCCATCGTATCTGCCCGGCCCTTGGAAAGAACACCCTACTTAAGCCCACACCTCCAGCCTATCCCTGTAACCCAACAACCCCAGCTAACTTTTTTGGACACTATGGGCAATTTATCACTGCCAATCCACCTAGCCTGCGCATCTTTGGACTGTGGGAGGAAACCGGAGCTCCCGGAGGAAACCCACGCAGCCACAGGGAGAACGTGCCGACTCCCGCACTGACGGTGACCCAAGCCCGGAATCGTACCTGGGACCCTGGAGCTGTGAAGCAACAGTGCTAACCACTATGCCAACCGTGCTGCCCATCTGTGGCAGCCTGATCCAGTGCTTTGGAGTTGTGCTAAAGTTAATTTCAATGATGGCCAAGATGGACAAAATGGGTACTGTTACAAATTCTAATCGCTAACCTGCCACCCTTCCTATAAAGAGGGGGGGGGGGGGGGGGGGTCAGATAAAGTCCTTCACGGTTGAATAGCCTGTCAATGCCGACAACAACCCTGACATGTGAAATGGTTGAAGCACCTCGCCTCACCTATTGGGGTTGCCGAACCAACCAAATCAGACGAGTAGAAAGAATTTTACTGGGAATCTGGAGTGTCAGTTCAAACACTTTTGCCATTTAAGTATGAATATGAATTTCCCACGGATTACAGCACACAGCAATTGCTACATGTTTACACTCGGGAGGGTGGGTGTAACAGACACGCTCAGTAAGTTACATTTCACAACCCAACACTTGACACAAACCGAGATGGTTGGCCGTGATGGATTCGGAATTAGATACATTTCCAAACTACATTTAAATGCAATGCTAACCTGTCACAATGCACAGACACAGGAAATGAAAGCAACATTCTCCTCACCTCTCTGAAGTCGACACGAGCTGAGCCGGGATCGGAGCCGCCGATCTCTCTTCCCGGGATCGGAGCCGCTGATCTCTCTTCCCGGGGTCTGGGTGGGAGAGAAGGGGCTTCACAGAACCAGAGACGAGGCAACAGGCTTCAGCAGTGCTCGGTTGAAGCACTGGCGGGGGGCGTGACAGTTCTCCAACAGGAGTTACACACACACACACAAACCCGGCACAGCATCGGCTACAACACACTTACAGAGTTTAGGCAGAAGTAGTGAGGTTTAAAGGAGGTGGGAGCTCCTGCCCCGGCTTCCTCCCACCTCCTGGCTACAAGTCAGACAGGGCTGGGGCTGGGCAGACAGCTGGAGACTTTGCGGAGAGAGAGGCAAGAGACGGAGCGGCGGGTGATGGGGCTGGAGGGAGGGGAGTGAATTCATGGCGCGGATGCAATTGAGCCGGTAGGTGGGGTGATTGTTCAGCAGCCCATTCCGCCCTCTCCGATTGAGCGCCCAGACAGCGGCTGAAGTTGTCCAACCCAGCGTTACCCCCACCGAGGCATTTCACTGACACTGACCCAGTGGGGTGGGGGAACCTACTCAGCAATGCATTGCAGAATGGGCAGTTGTATCAATATATTGTAACAGTGTCGGGTTGGACAGCAGGCACATGATTCAAATGCCCATTAATACTTTTTTTTTAAAGTGCTGGATAAATACCTCAAAATGTAATTGAAGGTTCTGGGAATGAGCAATTGTGAACTAACCCTGCTGGTGGTTGTGCAGAGAAGGTACAAAGATTGTTCTGGGGCAGCAGCAAACCAGTAGTGGAGGTGAGTCGACAGATAACTATCCTGTTTTTTTGTTTGTTTAATTAGCTGAGGTAATTAAAGAATATTTGCCAATTAGACCATAAGGAGGAGAATTAGCCCATTCGGCCCATCGAGCCTGCTCCATCATGTTTCTCATCCCCATTCTCCTGCCTTCTCCCCATAAACCTTGGTCCGCTTACCATGGTAGCACAGTGATTAGCATTGTTGCTTCACAGCACCAAGGACTCGGGTTTAAGTCCTGGCTGGGTCGCTGACTGTGCAGAGTCCGCATGTTCTCCCTGTGTCTGCGTGGGTTTCCTCCAGATGCTCCGGTTTCCTCTCAAGTCTCGAAAGAGGTGCGTTAGGTGAATTAGACATTCTGAATTCTCCCTCAGTGTACTCGAACAGGCACCGGAGTGTGGAGACTAGGGGATTTTCACAGTAACTTCATTGCCATTTTTATGTAAGCCGACTTGTGACACTAATATTGGTTATTATTAATCAAGAACCTATCTATCTCAGTCGTTTTAAAACCATTTCCAATCAAGGGGCAATTTATATATAAGGGGCAATTTACGTGGCCAATCCACCTACCCTGCACATCTTTGGGTTGTTGGGTGAGACCCACACAGATATGGGGAGAATGTGCAAACTCCAAATGGACAGTGACCTGGAGCCAGGATTGCATTTCTGTCTTAAAGAGACTCAGTAACTTGCACTCCACAAACTTCTGTGACACTGAATTCCACAGATTCACCACCCTCTGGCTGAAGAAATTCTTCCTTTTAAAGATTGTCACTGCAGCCTGAGGCTGTGCCCTCAGGTTGTAGCCTCTCCTACTAGGGGAACCATCTTCTCCGACTCTATCCAGGCCTCTCAGTATTCTGTAAGTTTCAATGAGATCCCCATTCATCCTTCTAAACTCCCTTGAGTACAGACCCATAGTACTCAACCACTCCTCATATGACAAGTCCTTCTTCCGGGGATCATTCTTGTGAACCTCCTCTGGATCCTCTCCAAGGCCAATACATCCTTCCTTAAGGGGTACGTTAGCCCAGTGGTTAGCAGTGTTGCTCCACAGCTCCAGGGTCCCAGGTTCAATTCCTGGCTTGGATCACTGTCTGTGCGGAGTCTCCACATTCTCCCCGTGACTGCGTGGGTTTCCTCCGGTTGCTCCGGTTTCCTCCCACAGTTCAAAGATGTCCATGCTAGGTTGAATGGCCATGCTAAATTGCCGTTAGTGTCCAAACAAAAGGATAGTTGGGGTTACGGGGATAGGGGTGTGGGCTTAGATAGGGTGCTCTTTCCTAGGCTGGTGCATACTCGATGGGTCGAATGGCCTCCTTCTGCACTGTAAATTCTATGATTCTAGATACGGCCCCAAAACTGCTCACAGTACTCCAAATGGGGTATGACCAAAGCTTTATACAGCCTCAACATTATGCCCCTGCCCTTGTATTCTAGCCCTCTAGACATGAATGCTAAAATTGCATATTTACCTTTTTAAAAAATAAATTTAGATTACCCAATTCATTTTTTCCAATTAAGGGGCAATGTAGCGTGGCCAATCCACCTACCCTGCTCATCTTTGGGTTGTGGGGGCGAAACCCATGCAAACACAGGGAGAATGTGCAAACTCCACACGGACAGTGATATTTGCCTTCCTAACTGCCAACTGAACCGACATGTTAACCCTAAGAGAATTGTGAACCAGGACTACTAAGTCCCTTTGTGCTACTGATTTCCAAAGCCTTTTCCCATTCAGAAATTAGTCCATGCCTCTTTTCTTATCAAAGTGCATTACCTCACACTTTTCCACATTGTATTCAATTTGACACTTCTTTGTCCACTCTCCTAGCCTGTCCAGTTTTTCCTGAAGCCTCCCTGCTTCCTCAACACTACCTGTCCCTCAACATATCTTTATATCATCTGCAAACTTAGCAACAATCACTCGGTTCCTTCTTCCAGATTATTAATGTATATCGTGAATAGCTGTGGACCGAACACTGACCCCTGTGAAACACCACTAGTCACCAGCTGCCTCCTGAAAAGGGCCCCTTTTTCCCTACTCTCTGCCTTCTGCCAGTCAGCCAATCCTCTATCCATGCCAGTATCTTACCCTTAATATCATGGGCCCTTAACTTATTTAGCAGCCTCCTGTACGGCACCTTGTCAAAAGGCCTTTTGGAAATCCAAATAGATCATGTCCACTTGTTCTCCTTTGTTTAACTTGCTTGTTACCTCCTAACAGATTTGGCAGGCATGACCTCCCCTTGATGAATCCATGCTGACTCAGTATTATTTTACTATGCACTTCTAAGTACTCTGCAATCTTATCCTTAATAATAGACTCTAAAATCTTACTAACAACCAAAGTCAGGCTAACCGGCCTACAATTTCCTGTCTTCTGCCTCCCTCCCTTCTTAAATAGGGATATTCCATTAGCCATTTTTCAATCCTCTAGGACTCTCCCTGCCTCCAATGATTCCTGAAAGATCACTACCAATGCCTCCACAATCCCCTCAGCTATCTCCTTCAGAACCCTGTGGTTTAGTCCATCCAATCTTGGTGATTTATCCACCTTCAGACCTTTGTTTCCCCGCACCTTCTCCTTAGTGATGGCCACTGCACTCGCCTCTATCCCCTGACTCTCTTAAAGTTCTGGTATGCCACTGGTTTCTTCCACTGTGAAGACTGATGCAAAGTATCTATTCAGTTCCTCTGATTGGTTCTATTGTTCCATTGACAGGTTCTTGCTAGGATAGGGGATAGGGGCTGGTTTAGCACACTGGGCTAAATCGCTGGCTTTTAAAGCAGACCAAGGCAGGCCAGCAGCACGGTTCAATTCCTGTACCAGCCTCCCTGAACAGGTGCTGGAATGTGGCGACTAGGGGCTTTTCACAATAACTTCATTGAAGCCTACTCGTGACAATAAGCGATTTTCATTTCATTTCATAAAGACTATGGGAGGCAGATGATCAATCAGCCATGGTCGTATTGAATAGCGGAGGAGCTTGAGGGGTCAAATGACCTATTGCTGCTCCTATTTTGTATGTTGAAATGGGCAGAATCCATGTTTGTGCTGTGGGGCTCAATAGAGCAAGTGGAATTGAGGAACCACAGAACTGCAGAAAGGTTGCGCACAGAAAGAGGCCATTCAGCCCATCGTGTCCGTGCCGGCCAGAGACAAAAAAAATAAGAATCGAGCCGCCCATTCCAATCCCACCTTGCAGCACCTGGTTCGTAACCATGCAGCTTTATTCAGGTGCAGACCCAGACACCTTTTAAATGAGTTGTTGGTATCTGCCTCAACCACCAAACTGGGCAGCGAATTTCAGACTCCCATCACACTGTGGGCAAAGAGCTCCTGTCTCCTCTAATCCTTCTATTAATCACCTTAAATCTGTGCCCTCTGGGTAATTGACCTCTCTGCTCGGGGAAACAGGTCTTTCGTGCCTACTCCATCTAGGCTCCACATAATTTTGTACACCTCAATTAAGTCACCCCTCAGCCTCCTCTGTTCACAGAATTGTTATGGCACAGAAGGAGGCCATTCAGCCCATCGTTCCTGCGCCAGCTCTTTGAATCAGCATCATGACTTATTGCCATTCTGCTGCATTTACTCCGTACATCAGCACATTGTTTCCATTCAAATACTAATATTTCATTTAAATAAATTTAGAGTACCCAATTCTTTTTTTCCAATTCCGGGACAATGTCACATTCTCCCCATGCCTGTGTGGGTCCCATCCCCACAACCCAAAAAGATGTGCAGGCTAGGTGGATTGGCCACGCTAAATTGCACCTTTAATTGAAAAAATAATTGGTTACTCTAAATTTATTTTAAAATTTACGGGGAAATTTAGCATGGCCAATCTACCTACCCTGCACATCTTTTTGGGTTGTGGGGGTGAGACCCAAGCAGATACGGGGAGAATGTGCAAACTCCACACGGACAGTGACCCGGGATTGAGATCGTACCCGGGTCCTCAGCATCATAAGAGAGCCATGTTAACCACTGTGCTACCGGGCCACCCTATCAAATAATAATCTAATGCCCTTTTGAATGCCTCAGTAGAAACTGCCCCTGCCACGTTTCCAGGCAGTGCATTCCGTACCCCAACCACTCACTGTGTGAAAAAGTTTTATTTCTCATGACGGTACGGTAGCACAAGTGGATAGCACTGTGGCTTCACAGCGCCAGGGTCCCAGGTTCAACTTCCTGCTGGGTCACTGTCTGTGCGGAGTCTGCACGTTCTCCCCGTGTCTGCGTGGGTTTCCTCCGGGTGCTCCGGTTTCCTCCCACACTCCAAAGACGTGCAGGTTAGGTGGATTGGCCATGCTAAATTGCCCTTAGTGACCAAAAGGGTTAGGAGGGGTTATTGGGTTTCGTGGATAGGGTGGAAGTGAGGGCTTAAGTGGGTCGGTGCAGACTCGATGGGCCGAATGGCCTCCTTCTACACTGTATGTTCTATGTACATTTGCCTCTTTTTCAAATCACATTAAATCTGTGCCCTTTCGTTCCTGACCCTTTTACGAGAGGGAACAGTTTCTCTCTATCTACTCTGTCCAGCCCCCTCATGATTTTGAACATTTTTTGCCCAATCTGCTCTCCGCCTCCTTCTCTGCAAAGAGAACAGTCCCAACCTCTCCAATCTATCCTCATAACTGAAGTTTCTCATCCCTGGGACCATTCTTGTAAACCTCTTCTGCCCTCTGTCCAGTGCGTCCACATCCTTCCTATAGTGTGGCGCCCAGAACTGTATACAGTATGCCAGCTGTGCTGTAATTAGCCCCATACAAGTTCAGTATAACTTCCTTGCTCTTGTACTCTATGCCCTATTAATAAAGCAAATTAAACAATACACTTCATTAACTGCTCCCTCCACCTGTCCTGTCACCTTCAATGATCTATGCACATATACACCCAGATCCCTCTGCTCCTGCACACCCTTTGACATTGGGCGGCACATTGGTTAGCACCATTGCTTCGCAGCGCCAGTGACCTGGGCTCGATTCCCCACTTGGGTCACTGTCTGTGTGGAGTCTGCATGTTTTCCCCTTGTCTGCATGCGTTTCCTCCGGGTGCTCCGGTTTCCTCCCACAAGTCCCAAAAGACGTATTTGTTAGGTGAATTGGACATTCTGAATTCTTCCCTCTGTCTACCCGAACAGGCGTCAGAATGTGGCGACTAGGGGATTTTCACAGTAATGTCATTGCAGTTTTAATGTAAGCCTACTTGTAACACTAATAAAGATTATTATTATTACTACCCCTTATTTTATATTGTCCGTCCATGTTATTCCTACCAAAATGCATCACCTCACACTTCTCCATGTTGAACTTCATCTGCCACCTATCTGCCCACTCCACTAACTTGTCTATGTCCTTTTGAAGGTCTACACTGTCCTCTTCACAGTTTATAATGCTTCCAAGTTTTGTATCATCTGCACACTTTGAAATTGTCTCCTCCAATACTAGGTCACCAATATATATCATGAAAAGCAAAGGCCCCAATATTGGGTACCCCTGGCGAACTCCACTACAAACCATCCTGCAGCCCAAAATACATCCATTAATCATTACTCGCTGCTTCCTTTTACTCGGCCATGTTTTGTATCCATGTTACTACTGCTCCTTTTATTCCTTGAGCTATACCTATTTTCACAAGATTGTTGTGTGGCACAGTATCCAATGCCTTTTGGAAGTCAATGTACATCACATCAACAACATTACCCTCATCATTCCCTCTCTTTTGCCTCTTCAAAACACTGCAGCAAGTTAGTTAAACATGACCTTCCCTTAAGAAATAGAACATAGAAAAATACAGCACAGAACAGGCCCTTCGGCCCACGATGTTGTGCCGAACCTTTGTCCTAGATTAATCATAGATTATCACAGAATTTACAGTGCAGAAGGAGACCATTCGGCCCATCGAGTCTGCACCAGCTCTTGGAAAGAGCACCCTATCCAAGGTCAACACCTCCACCCTATCCCCATAACCCAGTAACCCCACCCAACACTAAGGGCAATTTTGGACACTAAGGGCAATTTATCATGGCCAATCCAACTAACCTACACATCTTTGGACTGTGGGAGAAAACCGGAGCACCCGGAGGAAACACACGCACACACGGGGAGAACGTGCAGACACCACACAGTGACCCAAGCCGGAATCGAACCTGGGACCCTGGAGCTGTGAAGCAATTGCACTATCCACAATGCTACTGTGCTGCCCTAAATGTGCATTTATGTGCCTTTAGAAAGCTTTGTGATTCCCCTTTATTTTGGTGACCAATCTTTTCTCACATTTGCTTCATCACCTCTCCTCAAACTTCTGTATTCAATTTGATTCCAATTGTATTTTGTCCCCCGACACCTGTCATCAACATATTTACCACAGGGACTGCAATGGTTCAAGAAGGCAGCTCACCACCACCTTCTTCAAGGTCAATTAGGGATGGACAGTAAGCCCACATCCCTTGACAGACTAAAAAATGTGCACCTTTCCTTATTTACCTTAATTTCTCCCTCCCCATTCATCCAGAATCACGCAGGATTTGTTTTGTCCTACCTTCCCCTTTCGAGGGAATACACCTTGACTGTGCCTGAACCAATTCTTCTTCGAAGGTAAGGAAAACAACCCAGCCTATTCAATCTTTCCTCATAGCTGCAATATTCAAGCTCTGGCAACATGTATATAAATCTCCTTGGCGCTCACCACACCAGAGCAAATCCTGTAAGGACACAAAATTCCAGCTGTGGCCCAACCAACACGGTAGCATTGTGGATAGCACAAATGCTTCACAGCGCCAGGGTCCCAGGTTCGATTCCCCGCTGGGTCACTGTCTGTGCGGAGTCTGCACGTTCTCCCCGTGTGTGCGTGGGTTTCCTGCGGGTGCTCCGGTTTCTTCCCACAGTCCAAAGATGTGCAGGTTAGGTGGATTGGCCATGATAAATTGCCCTCAGGGTCCAAATTGCCTCTTAGTGTTGGGTGGGGTTACTGGGTTATGGGGCTAGGGTGGAGGTATGGGCTTGGGTAGGGTGCTCTTTCCAAGAGCCAGTGCAGACTCGATGGGCCGAATGGCCTCCATCTGCACTGTAAATGTTATTTTAAAAAAATAAAAAATATCCCTGCTTTTGTATTCAGTACCTCGTCCAATAAAGGAAAGCATTCCATATATTTCCCCACCACCTTATCGACCTGTCCTGGCGCCATCAGGGGGTGCCTGTGGATATGTACTCCAAGGTCTCCCCCTTCTTCTACTCCTCTCAATATCCTCCCATTTATTGAGTACTCCCTTGCTTTTGTTTGCCCTTCCCAAACGCATTACTTCATACTTCTCTGGATTCAATTCCACTTGCCATTTTCCCACCTATTCAACCCCAAACCGTCGATATCATTCTGGACCAGATGGCTTTTGTGGCTTCAAGCGTTCTTTTTCTGGACCATGTCAATTAGCGTGCCAAATTTCCCAATTGTGGCACACCGTGTGTCATGAGAGTTGATGGCTTCAATGCTGATGAACTGATAGTTTAATCATCCACTGGCCTGGAAGGTGCTGCTTGAATCTAATTCATTGTGCCAGTTAGAGGAAGCGAATGACTTCCCTTGCATTGAGTCATGTAATTACTTCCTACTGCAGTGTTGTGGTAGATGTTGTGTGCACTGGCTGTCTCTTGAGCCTGGAATACCACTAGTCCGTATCATTCCCAAGTGTGGAGTCAGATAGATTCCCCTTATATTAGTTGCCGCACATTTTGTGCTACGCACATTCCATCTGCCAGCTGAGGGAACAGCGTCTGCAAGAAACAAGGAAAGCAAAGATGGCGTGCAATGACAATAACGTCAAAAGGAACAATAATTAAATGGAAGAATAAACACAAATAAAAATGATTGTTGGCAATAAAATCAGTCATGAGAAGATGAAGAAAACAGCACGAGGAGAGAAGCAAGGCTAAACATCGCCCAAAGTCCACCACAGCTTTAATTTTGGTCGTGTTTGCCCAACCAAGGGCAGCACGGTGGCGGAGTGGTTAGCACAGCTGCCTCACGGCGCCGAGGTCCCAGGTTCGATCCCGGCCCTGGGTCATTGTGGAGTTTGCACATTCTCCCCGTGTTTGCGTGGGTTTCGCCCCCACAACCCAAAGATGTACACGGTAGGTGTATTGGCCACGCTAAATTGCCCCTTAATTGGAAAAAAATAGAATTGGGCACTCTAAATTTATTTTTAAAATGTTTGCCCAACCAAGTAAACAACAAAATAAAAGAGAAAATCTTCCGCAGGATTTAACTGGAGGGAGAGAGAAGAGAAAAGACTGGGAAAAAGAGGGAAAAAAAGCTTGGTGAAAGCGTGCAGTCATTAGAGATAGAACAAGAATTGGGAAAAAGGAATAATGTAGGACGAGGAAACTAAACTCTCCTTCGATCTGACAAAGATTTTTTTTTTTTTTTTTTTATAAATTTAGTGTACCCAATTCATTTTTTCCAATTAAGGGGCAATTTAGCGTGGCCAATCCACCTACCCTGCACATCTTTGGGTTGTGGGGGTGAAACCCACGCAAACACGGGGAGAATGTGCAAACTCCACACGGACAGTGACCCAGAGCCGGGATCGAACCTGGGACCTCGGCGCCGTGAGGCCGCAGTGCTAACCCACTGCGCCACCGCGCTGCCTCGATCTGACAAAGATAAACTTCAAGCACACAATGGTTGGGGGGGGCATACATTGCTCCCAGGAAAGGGGCCACCACACTAGCGGGCAAGCCAGTGCAGGAAGATGGCAAAAGGAAGGGCCATGGCAGAGCTCTCAACAGGGAGGGAGTGTCTGGTAGAGGGGGGGGGGGGAGGGGGGGTGATGAATGCTAGAAAATGGGGAAAGGACAGGAGAGGGGAGGGGGGGTACAAGAGGTAAGGCAGACCCAAGAAGGGTTATCAGGGGGGAAGGGGGATGGGTAGAAAGCTGGCTGCGACAGGTCGCACATGGTGGCAGCGAAAACAGTGGTACCAAGAGCTGCCACCTCGGTGGACCCCAAAGCAAAGGGAAATCCCGGAGCGCAGGGACCAGCCACATGGAGTGAATGGCAAAGACAGCCATCTTGGATGGCCCCCAAACAAAGGGTAACCCGGACTGTAGGGGTGCATCCACAAAATAAATATGGCTGATCCCACAGGGTGTGTGTGGGCGGGCGGGAGGGGGGGAGGGGGGGAGGTGAAACTCCCCATCAGGATAGTCACCTGGAGCGTCAGGCTGGAGAAAATAAAATTTGCCATCCGTGGGTCAGAAGAGGGCTTCCACAGGACGTGGAAGCCATTCACCAACTTGTTCCAAGACCTGTTCATATCCTGCAACCAGCAGAGCGGGGGGTGAGGGGGGGGTGAGGGGAGGGGGGGGGGATTGGGGGGAGAGGCGCACAGTCGAGTCATGGGACACAGAGTGGTCAAGGAAAGGGGGAAGGGAAGGGGCAGTGGGAGGAAGGAGGCGAAGGCACACAAAAAGAATGCGAGGATCAAGCAGGAGGGACAAAGCCGCAGGAGACTGGTTTGAGGTCAAGCGAGGGCCCAAACCAAACTGGAAATAAACGTTTGTAAATACATGTTTTGGCCAGATTGAGGAATGTAAAATATGTATGCCGACTAAAGGGGGGTTCACAATCACAGTTATAGTGAAGATACTTGCTTATGAATATATACGTTGGTTTTTGGCACGGTTTTGTAATATATAAATTGTTGGATATAAAATATGAAAACTCAATAAAAACATTTTTAAAAAAAAGATAAACTTCAAGAAATTGTGGGCTGGGCACACCCTCAACCACATTAATGATTGCGTGGGTACATACCAGAGTCTTAATTATTTGTGTTTATTTAGTTGTTAGCCATTTTCAATTTGCTTTGCTGTTTTGAAATGCCTAAATTGCATATTTTGTTGTTCTTCAAAGTATAAACTATTGTGATAGCTTTATAGTGTTATAATTGTGATATATCTTTTTAAAATGGTTAAATAATAATGATAATTAATGAAGCAGGTAAAAAGAATATTTCCCCCGAGAATCATAGAATGATTAAGGACAGAAGGAGTACATTTGATGCACCGTACCTGTGCGGGTGTTTTCAAAAAGAGTTAGGATGATGGTAGCAGAGAGATTATGTTACTGAATTTGTAATCAGCTGTCTGAACTTGTAATCTAAAATTATGTGTTCAAGTCCCACCATGAAACGGTGGCGCAGTGGTTAGCACGGCTGCCTCACAGCGCCCAGGTCCCAGGCTTGATCCTGGCTCTGGGTCACTGTCCGTGTGGAGTTTGCACATTCTTCCCGTGTCTGCGTGGGTCTCACTCCCACAACCCAAAGATGCGCAGAGTAGGTGGATTGGCCACACTAAATTGCCCCTTAATTGGAAAAAAATAATTGGGTACTCTAAATTTATTTTAAAAATCAAAACAAGTCCCACCATGACAGTGGATTGTTATAAAAACCGATCTGGTTCATTAATCTCACTTTGGGATGGAAATTTGCCACCCTTACTTGATTTGGCGTAAATATGATTTCATAACCATAGCAATGTTGTTGACCCTTAACCACTAGCAAGTCACTCAGGGAGCCGGCTCGCCACTACTTTCTTAAAGGCAATTAGGAATGGGCAATCAATTTAGACCTTGCCTTCCTCATGTCGCCTCTGGTTCTTTTGATAATTACCTTAAAAATGTGCTTTATGGTGATGAGACCATCAATTCACTAGACACGTGCTTTGAGATATGAACAGTGGTTTTAATCGACTTACTACAGAGCCAGCCTGTTACACGTTGAACTCTCGATGAACTGGTCGGCTGGCTCTGGGCATCGATATTTATACAGCAGTCCAGGGGGAGGAGCCATGGGCGGAGCCAAGGGTGGAGCCCTGTACAAACTCCTCAGCATTCCCAGAGCTACTCCCCCTAGTGGTCGGGCAACTCAACTGCGCTTACAATCGTACGGTCTCATATATATATATATCACAGTGTGAATTACAGAGTTACATTCACCACATAGGGGGCGCGATTCTCCGCCCCCCACGACGGGTCGAAGAATAGCGGGAGGGCCTTCCCGACATTTTTCCCACCTCCCGCTATTCTCCCCCCCCTCAACGGCTGCCCCACTACACGAATCGCTGCTCGCCGTTTTTTACTGCGAACAGCGATTCTCCCCAGGCCGATGGGCCGAGTTCCCAGGCCTTTATGCCCGTTTTCACGAACGCAAACACACCTGCTCTCACCGTTCGTAAAAACGGCCGCAAAGTGCCGTTCTGGAGAACCATGGCACCGATTGGCACGGCCACACCACGGCCGTGCCAAGGGTAGAATGGGCCCGCGATCGGTGGGCACCGATCGCGGGCAGCGGGTCCGAACCCCGCGCACTCTTTGTTCCTCCGCCGCCCCGCTGGATCAGTCCGCGGGGCGGCTGAGGGGCATGACGGCCCACGCATGCGCGGGTTTCACGCATATGCGTGATGACGTCATCCGCGCATGCCTGCGATGCTGTGGTTCACGGGGCCCCCGCTGCTAGCCCCGACCGGGGAGCAGAATCGGGTCCCGGGAGGGGACGCGGAGGCTGCCGTGAAACACGGCCAGTTTCACGGCAGCCTTCACGACTCTCCGCATTTGCGGAGAATCGCGCCCATGGTTTCTGACCCGCCTGTCACTGGAAACAGTCTCATTATTCACCTATTTAAATAAGTGGTGGACATCCTGCGGCCCAGATCCGGCTCGGAGTTCCAGCCCATGGGACACTTAGGCCGAATTCCACAGCTGTTGAGATTCTCTGTTCCCGCCGGCAGCTCACCCCCGCCGACGGATTTCCCAATGACAAGCGAACGGCACATCACCGAGAAACACGCGGCTGGGGGGACTGGAGAATCCAACCCTTTGTTGCCCAGGCGCAGGGTTGCCATGTTCCGCTGGTTTCCATCTGCATAACTTTATTCCAATCGGTCTGACTGAAGTGATGCGCACGTCATGCTAGGGTGAGTGAAACGAGGTCCGTGCTGATTGCTCACAACATTGACTGAGAGCCCTGCGTCCAAAATGTAAATATTTCTTTTGTGTACCATTTGAAATTGATGACTTCATTTATTAATATGTAAATGGGTAAGCATTTTGTATAACGCATTCTGAAATATTCGGCGTGAATTAAATGTGTTTAATCTTACTCGAGGGATGGTGGTTAGTGAACAAGCCCGATTTTCAATTGTGCGGCCCACTGAAATGAAGGAGGGTCACTCGTGAGGCCCACTGACCGGCCTAGCTTGCCCATCACTGATTTGAATCCTACAAGGTTTTGAATAGCTCCATCATATCTCCTGCTGCATCTTCTGTACACAATGGAAAATAACCCAGTTTCTCTCGTCTCCCCAGGTAACAGAAGTATCTCATCCTGCTTCCATTTTACATTCTCTTCTCTAAGGTTCTGATTTGCTTCCTAGAGTGTGGTGCCCAGAATTATCCCAAGAAACTCCAGCTCGGACCTAACTAGTGATTTATTAAGGTCAGCATGAATTTGTTACTTTTGCTTTACCTTTTATTTATAAAGCCAAGGATCCTGTAGGTTTTTTTTAAACAGCCTTCTCATCTTATCCTGACACCTTCAGAGACTTGTGTACACTTCCCCTCATGTCTCTGTGTGCCTGCAACCTTTTAAAGTTATGTGGTTCAGCTTATATCGACTCTCCTAATTTTTCCTACCAAAGTAAATCATCTGGCTGGTTTAGCACACTGGGCTAAAAAGCTGGCTTGTAATGCAGACCAAGGCCAGCAGCGCAAGTTCAATTCCCGTACCAGCCTCACCGAACAGGCGCCGGAATGTGGCGACTAGGGGCTTTTCACTGTAACTTCATTGAAGCCTACTTGTGACAATAAGCGATTTTCATTTTCATTTTCAAATCACTTTGCGCTTTTCTGTGCTAAATTTCATTTTGCCGTGTGTTTGACCATTTCACCCGGTCTGACTTTGTCTTCTTGAAGTCTGTTACTATCATTCTCACTGCTCACTACGTTCATCTCATCTACGAACTTTGAAGTTATCCCTGTATATTAATAATCTACGCTTGGGTATACATCAAAAAGAAAAGTCATCCCAACGGCAACACCTGTGGAATGCTACTGTGCAATTCTCTCCAATCTGAAAACAACCGTTCATCCATATTGCCCTCCGCTTTCTGATCCTTAGCTAATTGTTTGATTACCTCCTTCACAATGACATTGGTAGCAACCCCTTCAATGAAGACACGTGCAAAGTATTCATTTTTTAAAAAGTATTTTTATTCAGATTTTTAGCATTTTTACACTTTACGAAACAAAACAAAAACATTACACCCCCAAATACAATAAACACTGCACCCCCCCCCCCCCCCCCCCCAACAGTTGTCGGTAGCTAGCTCTCCGAAATGCAAAATAAACTAACCCCATCGCTTGTGGAACCCCTCATTTGCCCCCTTAGGCCAAATTTCACCTAGTTATAATGGAAGAACATCCATTAAATCCCCCAGCCACACCCAGGCACCAGGCGGAGAAGATGACATCCACCCCAACAGGACCTGCCTGCGAGCTATCAATGAGGCAAAGGCTAAAATATCTGCCCCGCTCCCGCCTGCAACTCCGGCAGGTCCGACACCCCGAATATGACCCCCAGAGGACCCGGCTTCAAATCCACATGCAAGATCACCGACATGGTGCTGAAAAGCGACCCCCAAAATTTCTCCAACTTCGGGCAGGACCAGAACATATGCACGATTGGCCGGCCCCATCCCACACCGTTCACAAGGATTCTCTACTCCCTCAAACAGCCGGCTCATCCTTGACTTTGTCAAATGTGCCCTGTGTACCACCTTCAACTACATCAATCCCAGCCTCGCACACGAGGTTGAGGCATTCACCCTTCGCAGCACCTCCTCCAGAGTCATCCCCAACTCCTCCTCCCAATTGGCCTTAACCCCCTCCATAGATATATTATCCTCCTTCAAAACCCTCCCATATGTCGCTGAGACGACCCCACCCTCCAAACGTATTTATTTAGTACCTCAGTCATGCCAATTACATCGCCAGGAGTATCTATTTGGTTTCTTACCAACCTCATCCTTCCTTTATCTGCTACATGTTTTACTAATATAGGGGGTTCCATTTTATGTTACTGATTAACGTATTCTTATACGTTCTCTTTTTCCCCAAAATTTATTTTCTCAGTTGTCTTTTTCATTTTTATATCTAGCATTCATCGTAAGTCTCCTTTTCCTGTTTCATTTTAATATTTATCTCCTTGTCATCGCGGGAGCTCGACTTTGGATGGTTCTCCTCTGTCCCTCAGGGAATGTGACTTGTTCATATTGAAGCTACCTCCATAGCTTATTTACTGTTTTACCCACCAATCCTTGATTCCGCGCTATCTGAGCCTTTCCAACTCACTTAAATTAGTTCTCCTCCAGCTGACTATTTTCACAGTTTGATTTTTCCTTGTCCTTTTCCATTACTACTCTAAACCTAGAATGATATTGTGATCACTGTTTCCTCAATGCCTTCCCACTGAAACATGCTCCATTTTCGCCACGTCATTTCCCGGATCTAGATCCAGCAATGTTTCCTTCCTTGGTGAGCTGGAAATGTAGAGATGAATAAGGTTCTCTTGTACACATTTCGGGAATTTCTCTCCCACTGTGTCAAAGTTAACATATATTTCTGCAATTTGCCTCCAATTCCCTCTTCTATTTCCCACTATTGTCTGGCCTAAAATAATTTTAACCAAATAGATTTGTTATCTTCGAACCTTAAAGTATTTAATTATTTTTTTAAAATTCGTTCATGGGATGTGGCCATCGCAGGCTAGGCCAGCACTTATTGCCCATCCGCAATTGCCCTTGAGGGGGCAGTTAAGAGTCAACCACATTGCTGTGGGTCTGGAGTCACATGTAGGCCAGACCAGGTAAGGACGGCAGATTTCCTTCCCTAAAGGACATTAGTGAACCAGATGGGTTTTTATGACAATCGACAATGATTGCATGGTCATCACAAGATTTTTAATTCCGGATATTTTATCGAATTCAAATTTCACCATCTGCAGTGGTGGGATTCGAACCTGGGTCACCAGAGCATTATTCTGGGTCTCTGGTTTACTATCCAGTGACAATGCCACTATGCCACCCCCTCCCCTACTCTACTCTGGTACTGTCATATCTTTTATCAATTCTGCTGCAACCCTCCTCGTTGTTTTCCTTCCTCGTCTTTCCTGAACACACTGCAGCCAGGGGTAATAAGTGGTTGACTCTTAACTACCCCTTCAAGGGCAATTAATGATGGGCAATACATGCTGGCCTAGCCAGCGACGCCCATGAACAAATAAGAAGAAAATCAGTTTTGGGCGAGTTACTAGAAACTATCAAAGACAAAGTGAAAGACTTTGCAATGGATTACAGCTCTGCAAAACCTCTCAAAGCGCAGTGAATGGAGTTGAGGTACTAATCAGCTATGGCCTGTCTGCCTGTAGAACAAGCTTGAGGAGCTTGAATGGCCTGTGGGCCATTCTATGGAGCTCCAACGTTATGCCTGGTGGATAGACAGGTACTAATACCCTGTCTCATATATAATTCTCAACCAGGAAATACCAAGTGGGGGCTACTCACTTCCCAACAGGCAAGGGGAAATTGCAGGAAAGGGCCTTCCGGTACCTTGTAATCCGTGCTGATTTGTTTACAGACTAGAATTGGTAAGTATAGGCATGAAGCCATTGACTTGCTATCATCATAGATTATCATAGAATTTGCAGTGCAGAAGGAGGCCATTCGGCCCATCGAGTCTGCACCGGCTCCTGGAAAGAGCACCCTACCCAAGGTCAACACCTCCACCCTATCCCCATTACCCAGTAACCTCACCCAACACTAAGGGCAATTTTGGACACTAAGGGCAATTTATCATGGCCAATCCACCTAACCTGCACATCTTTGGACTGTGGGAGGAAACCGGAGCACCCGGAGGAAACCCGCGCAGGCATGGGGAGAACGTGCAGACTCCGCACAGACAGTGACCCAAGCCGGAATCAAACCTGGGACCCTGGAGCTGTGAAGCAATTGTGCTATCCACAATGCTACCGTGCTGCCCTCATGGTTAGAAATGGGAGGGAAGAACCAGGGGCAGAATTGTAAAATTGAAAAGTACCTGGCCCCAGCACAATTGGAATTTACATATAATTTTATTTTCAGATAATACAATGGAAAAGGTAAGGAATCTAATTCAGAGCCTTCTTCATTACAGTTAAATATGTGGTTTATGAAGAGTTTGAGCAATCACCAAGTTGACAAGTAGCCAGGCAGGACAGTCTAAGCGCTAACAATTCGATTATGTAGCCCAACAGAGATGGCAGAACTCCTGCTTTTAATGCTGCCTCCCTAACCCCAAGCAAAGTAACTTTGTTGGGAGCTATGCGTGTGAATCAGAGAATCACTACAGTCCATCGAGTCTGTACTGACTCTCAATGGACACCCTACCTAGACCCACTCCCCCGCCCTATCCCCAAAACCCCAGCTAACCTTTGGACACGAAGGGGGCAATTTAGTACGGCCAATCCACCTAACCCGCGCAGCATTGGACTGTGGGAGGAAACCCACGCAGACACGGGGAAAATGCACAAATTGCACACAGTCACCCGAGGCCGGAATCGAACGCAGGACCCTGGCGCTGTGCGGGAGCAGTGCTAACCACTGTGCCACCGTGCCGCCTGGAGAGAACAACCTACACACTATTCTACTGAAGGTGGAAATGTGAAGCAGTGGATAGTTCTTTCAGAGAGGCAACAAATGGACGATGGATCGAATTTAGTTTTTAAAAATTCATTTTTACAGGATGTGGGTGTCGCTGGTTAAGCCAGCATTTGTTGCCCATCACTAATTGCCCTTGAGAAGGTGGTGGTGAGTTGCCTTCTTGAACCATTGCAGTCAATGTGGTGTAGGTACACCCACTGTGCTATTAGGGAGGACGTTCCAGGGTTTTTCCCCAGCAACAGTGAAGAAGTGGTAATATATTTCCAAGTCAGGGTGGTGAGTGACTTGGAGGGGAACCTCCAGGTGGTGATGTTCCCAGGTATCTGCTGCTCTTGTCCTTCTAGACGGTAGTGGGTTTGGAAGGTGCTGCCTAAGGATCCTTGTTGAGTTCCTGCTGTGCATCTTGTAGATGGTGCACACGGCTACTACTGTGCATCAGTGGTGGAGGGAGTGAATGTTTGTGGCAGTGCCAAGGTGGCACCTTGCTCAGGGGGCAAACACCTGGGGGCCTCCGATCCCTGGGAGACCCCCAAGTGTGCCGTTCTGTCCAGTCACTGTTTGTGGGGTTGTGGGGACCAGCACCGAACGCGCTCACCCTAGCAAGGTGACGGAGTTAGATCCCACGCCTTGGGTAGGTCGTGGGAATGCAGATTAGAGTGAGGCTAGCTGTTCCACTCTAATGTGCAGATTTGCCAAAATCGTAACATCTCACTGGATCTCTGAACTGGTTAGATCCTGGAAGAGGGATCACCCGGCATCTACCAGCCGTGTTGCACTGTCTTTCAGGTGTAACTCAGCCGGTACATCTCGCCCACAGTATTTCTGTGGCTAGTCCAGGTCAGTTTCTGGTCAATGGTATCGCCTAGGAGGTTGATAGTGGGGATTCAGTGATGGAAATGCCATTGAATGTCAAGAGGGAACTTTAATTCCCTCTTGTAGGGGATGGTCATTGCCTGACACTTGTGTGGTGCGAATGTTGCTCGCCACTTGTCGACCCAAGCCTGTACATTTCCCAGGTCTTGCTGCATTTGAACGTGGGCTGCTATAACATTACATATAAAATGTGCTCTACTCAAATAGAAGGCCATCACACAAAAAAAGACAACAGGGATTTGGGTGCATATGATTTCTCTTAAAACGAGTTCCTTTACTTTCAGAGCAGAAGATGAGCACTTCCTCACAGGGAGAGTTCTAAAGGGATCGAAAGGCTAACTCTAATCATTGCCAGACGCCTCTGGTCTCGATCAAGAACACTGCTGGCATGAGGTCTGATGGAATGCTATCTGCCTGCACTTCTTGCCAAGGGAATGAAATATTTGGTACAAACAGATTGACACAAGAAGGAGACTTGCAGATAAACTAAAGATTGAAATCTATGTTCACCTCTGACGGCCAAAACTCCCCCCCCCCCCACCACCAAGATTCAGATCCAGCGAAGCAACTCACCATAAATACGTCATAAACATTTGCTGGGGTCTCTTCCCACGGAGATCAGATTGGTTCGTTAATACCATAGAAGTGAGTTTTCAAACGCTCCTGGTTTTACCTAAAGGGAATTCATCAACTTCTTCACTCCGTAGCCCCTAATCCATCATAAGTGGTAACCACCGCTCAGATGCACGAGGAGGCAGGATTCTGTGCAGACTCAGCATTAGCATTGAAATGAAAGCAAAGCGAGTGGAGGCAGGACAAACGGGCTTCTAATCTCAAATAACACAAACCTCCTGAAAGCTTAAGCTGTATTTTTCATACGGTTCACGCAGCTGAAACTTGGCACCTATCAATCACCAGCCTGCCTGCGAACAGAAAAATAATTCGATTGTACAGCATCGTTTTTTTTTAAATGGAAGCTGCCTTTCCTGGGATTGTTTATAATGTTGCAGCGAAATTGCTGGCAAATTCAGGAGCCGAGATATAATTCTGTTCCCACCAAGGTCACAAGTATTCTTAAGAGTAAGAAAAGTTGGTAACTCCCTAAGAACCGTGCTGCCCTATTTTGTATTTTTGAGCAAAATTATTAGTATTAAATACAACGCCTACACCCCCACCCACCCCTAAATAAAAGACTCTTTCCACAAACAAATTAGTGGTATTTATAACTAAAGTTGCACATTTTCACAACCTTCCTCACCTAATCTGCCACTCGCCCCTCCCTCTTCTGTACCACTGCGAAGTGTTAATTCATTATTTGTGAGCTGAATAGTGATAGAGTCATAGAGTTTTACTGCACAGAAAGAGGCCCATCGTGTCTACGCTGGCCATCAAGCTCCTATCCATTCTAATCCCATTTTACAGTACTTGGCCTGTTCCTTGTAGGCCGTGGTGTTTCAAGTGCTCATCTAAAAGTTGTGGAGATGCCGGCGTTGGACTGGGGTGAGCACAGTAAGAAGTCTTACAACACCAGGTTAAAGTCCAACAGGTTTGTTTCAAACACGAGCTTTCGGAACGCAGCTCCTTCCTCGGGTGAATGGAGAGGTATGTTCCAGAAACATTTATATAGACAAAGTCAGAGATGCTGGACAATGCTTGGAATGCGAGCATTTGCAAGTAATCAAATCATTACAGATCCAGGGAGAGGGGTAATCCCAGGTTAAAGAGGTGTGAATTGTCTCAAGCCAGAACAGTTGCTAGGATTTTGCAAGTCCAGGCCAGATGGTGGGGGGGTGAATGTAATGCGACATGAATCCAAGATCCCAGTTGAGGCCGCACTCATGCATGCGGAACTTAGCTGTAAGTTTTTGCTCGGCATTTCTACGTTGTCGTGTGTCCTGAAGACCGCCTTGGAGAACGCTTACCCGGAGATCAGAGGCTGAATGCCCTTGACTGCTGAAGTGTTCCCCGACTGGAAGGGAAAATTACTGCCTGGTGATTGTCGCACGATGCCCGTTCATTCGTTGTCGCAGTGTCTGCATGGTCTCGCCAATGTACCACGCTTCGGGACATCCTTTCCTGCAGCGTAAGAGGTAGACGACATTGGTCGAGTCGCACGAGTATGTGCCGGGTATCTGGTGGGTGGTGTTACCACGTGTAATGGTGGTATCCAAGTCGATGATCTGGCATGTCTTGCAGAGATTGCCCTGGCAGGGTTGTGTGCTGTTCTGAAGGAAGGGTAATTTGCTGCAGACAATGGTTTGTTTGAGGTTGCACGGTTGTTTGAAGATCTAAAATGTTGTGAGGGTTCCCGCCTCTACCGCCCTTTCAGGCAGTGGGTTCCAGATTCCCAGCACCTCCTGGGTGAAGAGGTTTTTTCCTCAAATCCCCTCCAAACCTTCTACTCCTTACCTTAAATATTTGCTCCGTGGTTATTGATCCCTCTACTTGGAGGAGGGGGAAAGCTTGTTCCTAGCTTCTTCTTCTTCTTCGAGTCACTCAGCGTCAAGAACATAGAACATTACAGCGCAGTACAGGCCCTTCGGCCCTCGATGTTGCGCCGACCTGTGAAACCCCTCTAAAGCCCATCTACACTATTCCCTTATCATCCATGTGTTTATCCAATGACCATTGGATCATTGATCAATAACAATTTCATCAGACGCCACATGGTCCCTTCAGAAGAATAGACAACTCCATTTTAAGGACACTACTTATATCTATGTCGTCTTATTTTAGAATATATACATAATTGCCCTCTTCACTGGATCATTGATCATTGGTCAAGAATGATTTGCGGGGGTGGTACTGTGGTGGCGAACGAGACCAATTCTTGAGCTGCGTACTCTGCCACAGCTGAAGTAGGTGAGAATCGATGAGGCGGGTGGGTGGGACGTTCTGGATTCTGCGTCCTCTTTCCGCTGCTCATGCTTGGCCTCCAAGTGCTCCATTCTGTGACGCTCAAGGTGGCTGGTGCCTTTGTGGATGTTTCTCCTCCAGTTTGTGCATTCTAGGGCACGTGATTCCTCACCTGTTGGTGGGGAGGTTGCATATATTTAGGGAGGCTTTTAGAGTGCCCTTGTAGCGTTTTCTCTGCCCTCCTCGCGATCGCTTGCCATTACGGAGCTCGGAGTACAGCACTTGTTCAGGGAGTTTTGTGTTGGTCATGCGAGAATTCTGGCCCGCCCATCGCAGCTGGTTAAGAGTGGCCAGCCTCCCAAACAGGCGCCGGAATGTGGCGACTAGGGGCTTTTCACAGTAACTTCATTGAAGCCTACTCGTGACGATAAGCGATTTTCATTTCATTTTTTCAGTGCCTTGATGCTGGCGATATTGGCCTGGAAGTGGACTCACATGTTGGTACACCTACCCTGCCAATGGATTTGCAGGATTTTACAGAGGCAGCTTTAGTGATATCTCTCCAGGGATTTGCTGCACATTGTCCATGTTTTTTGATGCACACAGGGAGGCGGGGACCGCTCTGTAGACCGTGAACTTGGTGCTGGATTTGAGGTCTCGGTCTTCGGACACTCTATTTTTCAGGTGTCTGAACGCTGTGCTGGGATTGGATTGGATTTGTTTATTGTCACGTGTACCGAGGTACAGTGAAAAGTATGTTTCTGCGAGCAGCTCAACAGATCATTAAGTACATGGGAAGAAAAGGGAATAAAAGAAAATGTCTGGGGCATTGGAGTCGATGTTGGATTTCATCGTTGATGTCTGCTCGCACCGAGAGGGGGCTTCCGAGATTTGGGAAATGGCCCACATTGTCCAGGGGCTTGCTGTGGATCTTGATGGTGGGGGGGCAGTTTTGTGTGGCAGGAGCGGGCTGGTAGAGGACCTTTGTTTTTTGGATGTTTAGCCTGAGGCCCATTCTCTCACTGCCTTGGTGAATGTATCAACAATGGTTTGTAGTTCGGCCTCTGAGAGAGCGGACATGTAGAAGTCATCTGAGTGCTGCACTTTAATAGCAGAATTTAAGGTGGTCTTGCTTCTGGCCTGGAGGCGTCGGAGGTTGAACAGTGTCCCTCTTGTTCTGTAGGTTGGGTTCCATTTTGGCGGGGAGCTTCATGGTGATTGGTGGAGTATTGCAATGCGGAAGATGTAGAAGAGCGTTGGTGCAAAGACACAGCCCTGCTTGACCCCATTGGGAGGCTGGTGGATCCGTTGGTGAGGATCATGGCTTGCATGCCATTGTGGAGCAGGAGGGCAATGGTTTTTTAAAATTAATATTGTGTTCGGGGTGTGGGCTCCGCTGGCTAGGTCAGCATTTGTTCCCCATCCCTAATTACCCTTGATATGGTGGTCATGAGCTGACTTCTTGAATCACTGCAGACCACGTGTTGTAGGTACACCCGCTGTGCTATTAGGGAGGGAGTTCCAGGATTTTGACCCAGCGACAGTGAAGGAACAGGGCTATATTTCCAAATCAGAATGGTGAGTGACTTCGAGGGGCACCTCCAGGTGGTGGGATTCCTATGTATCTGCTGCCCTTTTCCTTCTAGGTGGTAGTGGTTGTGGGTTTGGAAGGTGCTGCCTAAGGAGCCTTGGTGAGTTACTGCGGTGCATCTTGTAGATGGTACACACGGCTGCTACTGTGCATCGGAGGGGAGGGAGTGAATGTGGAAGGGGGAGCAATCAAGCGGGCTGCTTTGTCCTGGATGGTGTTGAGCGTCTTCAGTGTTGTTGGAGCTGTACTCGTCCAGGCAAATGGAGAGTATTCCACTACACTCCTGACTTGTACCTTGTAGGTGGTGAACAGGCTTTGGGGAGTCAGGTGAGTTACTCGCTCCAGGATTCCTAGCCTCTGACCTGTTCTTGTAGCCACAGTATTGTTACGGCTACTCCAATTTCTAGTTAATGGCAACACCCAGGATGTTGATAGTGTGGGACTCAGTGCTGGTAATGCCATTTAATGTCAAGTGGTGATGTTTTGATTCTTTCTTATTGGAGGTGGCCATTGTCTGCTGCTTGTGTGGCATGAATGTTGCTTGCCAGCCCAAGCTTGGATATTGTCCAGGTCTTGCTATATTTGCATGTGGACTGTTTCAGTGTGTGAGGAGTCGTGAATAGTGCTGAACATTGTGCAATCATCAGAAAACATCTCGACATCTGACCTTATGTTGGAAGGTCATTGATGAAGCAGCTGAAGATGGTTTGGCCTAGAGCAGAATGGTGACAAATTTCTGAATTTTAGGAGGATCTTCTACAATCCCTCACAGTTGACACAGTCAAAGGCCTTTGCAAGATTGAAGAAGGCCATGTACAAGGATTGGTGCTGCTCCTCGCACTTGTCCGTCATTTGTCACGTGCTGGAGATCATGTCCATTGTACCTCTTGACAGGTGGAAGCCATATTGAGACTCCAGAAGGAGCTCTTCTGTCACTGCGAGGAGGCGGTTGAAGAGGATTCTCACGGTGACCTTTTCGGTGCGGACAGTCTGGAAATCCCTCTGTAATTTCTGCAGTCGGACCGGTCTCCTTTCTTGAAGATGGTCGCAATTGCGGCGTCTTTGAGATCGCCCAGCATGCTCTCTTCCTTCCAGACAGGAGTGATGAAGTTGTGCATTTGTGTCAAGAGTACGTCTCTGCACTATTTAGTACTTCAGCGGGGATTCCAAGGTGCGGTAGGATGGCTTTTGTGATCTCATGGCGGGCTGGGGTTGTGTTGAGATGGTGGCGGGTAGTTTGTTGCCAGTTGGCAACGAGGACTGAATCTTGATTGAGGAGGTCCGTGAAGTGCTCTCTCCAGTGGGCGTTGACTGCCTTTCTGTCATTGATGAGCGCTTCTCCGTTTTTGGCTCTCAGTGAGGTAAGTTCGTGGGCACTCGGACCATAGGTGGCTTTAATTGCGCGGAAGAAGCCGCACACATCATGGTTGTCGGCGATTTGCTGAGTCTCCTGTGCTCTTTCCGCCCACCATCTATTCTTTAGGTCACCAGTTCTTTGTCGTATCTTGGCCTTCAGTAGCCTGTAGACTTGTTTTGTCTCGCTCGAGTTTTGGTGGAGATGTCAGTTCAGGAACGCCTTGCATTTGCGGCCTAGAAGATCCTGGATCTCCTGATTGTTCTTGTCAAACCCGCCTTGGTGTTTGCTAGTCTCCTCGCTGGACTCTGGTGGCTTTTAGGATGGTCCAGGTGCTTTGCGTACTCTGCGGCGCTAGCCCGTTGATCATCGCCAGGTTGGCCGTGAGGCACTGGCTGAGTCCGTCTTACTTCTCAGGGTCTTTGAGACCAGTGACATTGAATCTCTAAGGCAGAGTTTTTCCTGTCTCTGCTGGTTTGGGGTCAGGTTGATGGAGTTGATAGAGCAGATGAATTGGTGGTCAGTCCAGCAGGCATTGGCTCTGGTTGTGGCACGGGTGTTGTGGACATCTTTGCGGTCCCTCGCTCGGACATTGATGTAGTCTATTAAATGCCAGTGCTTGGAGTGGGGATGTTGCCATGAGGTCTGTACATGACTCTCTGATGGAACAGGGTGTTCGTTATGAACACGCCATGTTCTACGAATTTGGTTAGGGGGGGGGGGACTCCGTTGGGGTTTGTTTTCCCTATGCTTTCCTTGCCCAACACACCTTTCCAAAGGTGTTGGAACTCTGGCATTGAAGTCACTGAGGAGATTTCGCCTTCCTTTGGGATGTGGGACAGTGTTTGGTTGAGGCGGGAGTAGAATGCTTTCTTTGTCTTGTCCTTTGCATCTAGGGTCGTGGCATAGGCTCCGACGGCGGTGATGTGCTGCTTCTAGGCCAGGGTGAGCCAGAGGATCAGAGTCACTCACTCACCACGCAGGGGAATTCGCTCAGACATCTGACCAATTTGTTTTTTTTACGGTGAAGCCGACCCGGTAGAGACGGCGTTCTTCTCTCGGTTTGCCTTTCCGGAAGGTGTATCCGCCACCTTGTTCTGTAAGCTGTCCTTCTTCTGCCAGTCGTGCCTTGCTCAGGGTGGTCTGGCCAGTGTTGTGGGTTCCCGAGCTATGATGACGTTCAGGTCTGTCGCTGTTGGGAGTTGTCCATAAGGAACCTGATGTTCCAGATCCCGAACTTCGTTGAGGGAGGTGGGGGTGGGGTTGGGGATAGAAGATGCCTGTGCGTGAATTCTTTTAACCTAGGCTGGTCATAGCTCACCAAACGGTCCCAAAGGAGTGAGGCCATGGCCCAGTGGCAGGAAAATCCGAGATGACTGGAGACTCTGCTGTAGGGCGGGGCCCAACAAACACTCATCACCCACCTGTCACGAGTCAGGTGTGGTGTCATTCTCCGGGCACCGCCGACTCTAGTATCTCCTAAACTCTCGCCGCTCACTCAGCACTCCTGCTCTTCTTACTGCGCCTCTCACTGCTCCTACTGGGCCTTTTTGTGTGCCCCGCGCGGTCTGGCTGTGCCCATTCCGGGTCCCCAGTGCCCTTGCTGCTCCCTTGGCGCTGCTGCTCCTGCAGGTGACATTTCCTTACCCAGAGAGTGATTAGAATGTGGCACCACGGACCCTGGTTGAGGCAAACAGCCCATATGAATTTGAAAGGGCAGCTTGGACAAACACACAAAGGAGGCAGGTGTACAGGTTTAGTGCTGAAGGGGCTGGAAGAAGGAGGGGAGAGGAAGCTCAGACGGAGCATTAAACACCAGCATGGGCTTGTTGGGCTCAATGGCCTATTTCTATGGCGCAAATGCTGTATAAGGCTCCCTCCCTCACAGCTTAAGCCTTTTCATTTGTTCCCCCCTCCTCCCCTGTCCTTGTACCTGCTCAAAAGTGACATCTCTAACTCCTCCCTGTTCTGTCAAAAGAGTTAACTTTTCAAGTCAATGACCGGTCTTTCCCCCTCCACAGATGCTGCTTGCCATGCTGAGCATGTCCAGCATTCCGTTTTCAATTATCAACACAGCCTACATCATGCATTATCTATTGCATATTTATTGTTGAAAAATTTAATATAGCACACATTATTTAAGATAAAAGATTTAATAAAGTGAAAGCGTTCCATTCAACGTAGTTGAACCGTTGAAAGATAATTAAGAACTGGAGTAAGTGTAACAGCAGAAATAGGAGCAGGGTGTTGACCATATGGCCCTCGAGCCGAACCCTACATTTAATAATTCATGGTTAATCTTCCACTTCAGCTCCAATTTTCAGCCCTGTCCCCCCCCCCCCCCCCCAAATCCCTGAGTTCTGTTAGTGCCCAAAAACCTATCAAGTAAATCTGGATGCCCCCCCCCCCCCCCCCACCTCCCCACCTCTCCAAAGCAGGTTACTTAGGGTGTAATGGGACTTGATTGGCGGGATTCTCTCAGCCCACGCCGGGCTGGAGAATCGGCGGGCCGGACGTGAATCGTGCAACGCCGTCCCGACGCCGGTCCGCCGATTCACCGAAGAGTGGAGAATGGGCGCCGGTCGGGGGGCGTCACCGTGGCGATTCTCCACCTGGGATGGGCCGAGTGGCTGCCAAAAAAAAATCCGAGTCGCGCCGGCGCCGACCACGTGTGGTCTTACCCAGCGGGACCTCGGCGTGCATCCATCCGGGGGCAGCCTATTCGGGGGAGGGAGGGAGGGGCCTCCGCTGTGGCCTGGCCCGCGATAGAGGCCTACCGATCGGCGGGCCGGCCTCTCGGGCTGGGGGCCCTATCTTGCTCCGCGCCGGCCCCTGGAGCCCTGCGCCATGTTGTGCCGGGGCCGGCGCGGAGAAGGGAGCCGCAGCGCATGCGCGCAATCGTGCTGGTCGCACTGCGCATGCATGCATTGGCGGCGATCGCAGCGCCCATGCGCAGACCCGCAGAGCCCATTTGACGCCGGTATCGGCAGCTGGACTGGTGTGGGTCGCTCCAGTGCCGTGCTGGCCTACTGAAAATGAAATCGCTTATTGTCACAAGTAGGCTTCAAAATGATAATACTGTGAAAACGAGGGGCTCGGAATCACCTCTCCTGGGGGCCTGTTGACTCCATCGTGAAACTCGACGGCGTTTACGACGGCGTCAACACTTAGCCTCAGGATCAGAGAATCCCGCCCAATGTTTTTAAAATCTGAGTTGAGGGGCTAAGGGTCATCATCATTCCAGACATCACCATGGTTGAAAAGATTAAGGGAGAAGGTGAATTAAAGCAGGTAGTAGTGATTAGACGATGCTTTAAAGCCTCCCCAGTGTAGAAAGAAGGGATGCCCTCGGGAGGCAATTAGCCACGAGCAAAAAATGTTGTCCTTGCCAGTGACGCTCACAGCCCTTGAAGGAGTGAAAAAAAACAGCTCCAGTTTTAAAGAAAAATTAGTAAGAGGTGGTGTTGTCAGTCTTTCTTTGTTGAAAAAGAGAAAATGTTCCAATTAAGAAAGAACAAGGTTTTAGCTTGAGGTTGAGACCTAGACAACATTATCGGCCAGACGTCCTTCCATCAATCTTCCACTCTTATGATACATCTGATGGTGCTGATGCTTCTAGCTATTACAGAGAGAATTGAATAAAACACACTTGTGGTTACTGGGAGACACTTTGTCGGTTGACAAAACAAAGGATCTCATGTTTTTACTGAAACAGAATATCAATAAAAGAAACCCCACAAAATATCAATTCCTGAGTGCTTGTAAATGGTTCCACCCATGTACTAACGCAACTAAACTCACAGTTAAGATTCATGGGGAATTCTAGAGGTTTTATTGAGTTAGCTTATCTGATTAACACACACTAACCAAAATTAATATTTCCTGTCACATTGGCCCCAAAGTGTTTGATATACGTAGAGTATCTATATCTCCCCAAGTCGAAGGAAGTGACATTTTTTTTGCTTCTCGTTGTACGTCGCTTTTTGCAGTCAATAAGTTTGTCACAAAGGCAGAAAATACTGGACACCCTCAGCAGGTCTGGCAGCATCTGTGAAGAGAGAACGGAGCAAACATTTTGAGCCTGGATAGGGGGCAAGAGAAATTAACTCGTATAAAACAAAATGCACAGCAGGCCAGAAGGGAACCGAATGAAATAGACGGGCAGAGTGGTCAGCATTGCATTTCTTTAAATTAAAGGACAATTTGTCATCGGCGCCATGAAGCAGCAGTGCTAACCACTGTTCCACCGTGTTGCTCTATTACTTTTCTTTTCGTAATCCTCTTTTAAAAATTTATAAATTTAGAGTACCCAATTTTTTTTCCAATTAAGGGGCAATTTAGCGTGGTCAATCCACCTAACCTGCACATCTATTTGGGTTGTGGGGGCGAGACCCACGCAGATAAGGGGAAAGTGTGCAAACTCCACACGAACAGTGACCTGAGTCTTCGGCGCTGTGAGGCAGCAGTGCTAACCACTGCGCCACCGTGCTGCCCTGTAGTCAGCACCACTGCCTCGCAGCGCCAGGGAACCCGATTCAATTCTGGCTTCGGACCACTGTCTGTGTGGAGTTTGCACGTTCTCCCCATGCCTGAGTGGGTTTCCTCCAGATGCTCCAGTTTCCTTCCACGATCCAAAGGTGTGCAGGGCAGGTGGATTGGCCATGCTAAATTGCCCCTTTGTGTCCAAAGATGTGCAGGTTACAGGAACAAGGCTGGGGAGTGGGTGCTCTTTCTGAGTGTCGGTGCAAACTCGATAGGCCGAATGGTCGTCTTCTGCACGGCAAGGATTCTATGAAAAAGAAAATTGGATGTTGTGTCAAAAGATTATGTTGTGCATTTCTTGCATTTTCTGTCTCTTCTTTTAATGCTGATTGATGCACTTACTTATAAAATAGCTATTTGCGGGGGAGGGGCAAGCATAAGTTAATTTTGCATTTAAACAGTGATGGTTCCTTACATTCTTAAGCAGGTACTGATTGCAAGCTAGTTGCACTTACTCCCTTGTTCCTTTTTCTGCCAATCCACAGTCACTCAGATGCATTTCACCTCCCCACCCCCTCCAACAGGACCCCTGGTCTTTATGATTCAGCTGCTCATTATCTTAACTCAGATGAGTCACAGGAGGAAGCTGGAATCCCCCTGGAGATAGTTCCCCTTGAAGGAAACTTCCATGTTGCAAATAACCTCTGACCAACGGACTGAGTGTTAGCTCTGCTCCTCTCCACACAGGCTGCCTGACCAGCTGAGCTTTTCCAGTATTTTCTTTTTTTTTTAAAAATAATTTTTATTGGAATTTTTTACAGAAAATATAACAACAATGAAAAGCAACAATAAAACACCATAATAACTGTAACCCCCCCCCCCAAGACCGTATCAACGCATGTATCACAACCCCCCCCCCCCCCCCACCCAAACCCAGTAAACAACAAGAGAACTTAAAAATAAATTAAAATTAAATAAGCAAACATGGTCAACGTCCCCCTCCCCCCTGGGTTGCTGCTGCTGCTGACCCAGTACCCGATCGTTGAGCCAGAAAGTCGAGGAAAGGTTGCCACCGCCTAAAGAACCCTTGTACCGATCCTCTCAGGGTGAATTTGACCTTCTCTAGCTTAATAAAACCCGCCATGTCATTGATCCAGGTCTCCACGCTTGGGGGCCTCGCATCCTTCCACTGTAGCAAGATCCTCCGCCGGGCTACTAGGGACGCAAAGGCCAGCACACCGGCCTCTTTCGCCTCCTGCACTCCCGGCTCCACCCCAACCCCAAAAATCGCGAGTCCCCAGCCTGGCTTGACCCTGGATTCTACCACCCTCGACACCGTCCTCGCCACCCCCTTCCAGAACTCCTCCAGTGCCAGGCATGCCCAGAACATATGGGCATGGTTCGCTGGACTCCCCGAACACCTGACACACCTGTCTTCACCCCCAAAGAACCTACTCATCCTAGACCCGGACATGTGGGCCCGGTGCAGCACCTTGAATTGGATGAGGCTAAGCCGCGCACATGAGGAGGAAGAGTTAACCCTCTCCAGGGCATCAGCCCATGTCCCATCTTCGATCTGTTCCCCCAGTTCCCCCTCCCACTTAGCTTTCAGCTCCTCTACTGACGCCTCCTCCACTCCTGCATTACCTTATAGATATCAGATATCTTCCCCTCCCCGACCCAGACCCCCGAAAGCACCCTGTCACTAACCCCCCTCGCGGGAAGCGAAGGGAATCCCTCCACCTGCCGCCTAGCAAACGCCTTTACCTGCAGATACCTGAACATGTTCCCCGGGGGAGCCCAAATTTCTCCTCCAACTCCCCCAGGCTCGCAAACCTCCCATCAATGAACAGGTCCCTCAGCTGTCTGATGCCCGCTCTGTGCCAACCCTGGAACCTCCCATCAATGTTCCCTGGGATGAACCGATGGTTCCCCCTTAACGGAGCCTCCATCGAGCCCCCCACATCCCCCCTATGTCGCCTCAACTACCCCCAAATCTTGAGGGTAGCCGCCGCCACCACCGGACTCGTGGTATACCTCGTAGGAGGGAGCGGCCACAGCGCCATTATCAGGGCCCCCAGGCTTGTATCTCCACAGGACACCCTCTCCATCCGTTTCCATGCTGCCCCCTCCCCCTCCATCACCATCTACACATTGGCCGCCCAATAATACCCCAAGAGATTGGGTAACGCCAGCCCCACACCATCTCTAACCCGCTCCAAGAAGACCCTCTTCACCCTCGGGGTCCCATGCACCCAAACAAAGCTCATGATGCTGCTAGTCACCCTCCTAAAAAAGGCCCTAGGGGTAAAGATGGGCAAACACTGAAAAAGGAACAAGAACCTCGGGTGAACCGTCATTTTGACGGACTACACTCTACCCGCCAGCGATAGCGGCACCATGTCCCACCTTTTGAATTCCTCCTCCATCTGCTCCACAAGCCTGGTAAAATTAAGCTTATGGAGAGTCCCCCAACTCCTGGCCACCTGTACCCCCAGGTATCTGGAACTCTTCACTGCCCTCTTAAACGGGAGCCTCCCAATTCCCTCCTCCTGATCACCCGGGTGTACTACAAATACCTCACTCTTGCCTAGATTTAACTTATAGCCCGAGAAGCTCCCAAACTCAGCCAACAGCTCCATCACCCCCGGCATTCCCTCCTCTGGGTCCGCCACATACAACAGCAGGTCGTCCGCATACAGCGATACCCTATGTTCTTCCCCACCCCGCGCCAGACCCCTCCACCTCCCCGACTCCCTCAGCGCCAAAGCCAAAGGTTCTATCGCCAGTGCAAAAAGCAAGGGGGACAGGAGGCACCCCTGCCTGGTCACACGGTAGAGCCTGAAGTACTCTGATCTCCTTCCATTGGTAACTACACTCGCCATTGGAGCCTCATAAAGCAACCTCACCCATTTGATGAACCCCTCCCCGAATCCGAACAGCTCCAGCACCTCCCACAGGTACCCCCACTCAACTCTATCAAACGCTTTCTCCGCATCCAGCGCCACCACTATCTCCGCCTCCCCCTCCACTGCCGGCATCATAATAACATTTAGCAGTCTCCGCACATTCGTGTTGAGCTGCCGTCCCTTGACAAATCCTGTCTGATCCTCGTGTATCACCCCTGGCACACAGTCTTCTATCCTGGTGGCCAGGATCTTCGCCAGCAACTTAGCGTCAACATTGAGGAGCGAGATTGGCCTGTATGATCCACACTGCAAGGGGTCCTTATCCCGCTTCAGGATCAGAGAGATCAGTGCCCGCGACATCGTCGGGGGCAAAGCCCCCCCCTCCCATGCCTCATTGAAGGCTCGCTCCAACAGGGGGCCCACCAGATTCGCATACTTTTTATAAAATTCCACCGGGAACCCATCTGGCCCCGGCGCCTTACCTGACTGCATTTGACCAATCCCCTTGACTAGCTCCTCCAACTCTATCGGCGCCCCCAGCCCCTCCACCAGCTCCTCTTGCACCTTTGGGAAATGTAGCTTGTTCATGAAGCTCTCCATCCCCCCCCCATCGGTGGCTCCGACCGGTACAGTTCCTCGTAGAAGTCCCTAAAGACCCCGTTCACCTCTGCCCCCTTCTGCACCACATTCCCACCCTTATCCGTCACTCCACCAATTTCCCTAGCCGCATCTCGCCTACGGAGCTGATGCGCCAACATCCTGCTCGCCTTCTCCCCATACTCATATACCGCGCCTTGCGCCCTCCTCCACTGTGCCTCCGCCTTTCTGGTGGTCAACAAGTCGAACTTGGCCTGCAAACTACGCCGTTCCCCCAGCAACCCCTCCTCCGGTGCCTCCGCGTATCTCCTGTCCACATCCAGGAGCTCTCCCACCAGTCTCTCCCTCTCCCTCCTTTCCCTATGGGCCCGGATGGAAATCAGCTCCCCCCGGATCACTGCTTTCAGAGCCTCCCAGACCATCCCCACCCGGACCTCCCCCGTGTCGTTGGTCTGAAATACCCCTCAATACTTCCCGGACCCTCCTACACACCTCCTCATCAGCCAGCATCCCCACATCCAGGCGCCAGAGAGGGCGCTGGTCCCGCGCCTCCCCCATCTCCAGATCGACCCAGTGCGGAGCATGGTCTGAAATTGCTATGGCCGAGTACTCAGCATCCTGCACCTTCGGGATCAATCCCCTGCTCAGGACAAAAAAATCTATTCGGGAGTAAACCCTATGTACATGGGAGAAAAAGGAATACTCCCGTGCTCTCGGCCTCCCAAACCTCCAGGGATCCACCCCTCCCATCTGGTCCATAAACCCCCTCAGCACCTTGGCCGCCGCTGGCCTCCTACCCGTCCTTGTACTGGACCGGTCCAGTGGGGAATCCAGCACCGTGTTAAAGTCTCCCCCCATGATCAGGCCCCCTGCCCCCAGGTCCGGAATGCGGCCCAACATGCGCCTCATAAAGCCAGCGTCATCCCAATTCGGGGCATATACATTAACCAGCACCACCTTCTCTCCCTGCAGCCTACCCTTCACCATAATATATCTGCCCTCCTTGTCCGCCACCACCTCAGACGCCTCGAACGCCACCCTCTTCCCCACCAGAATCGCCACCCCCCCGGTTCTTTGCGTCTAATCCTGAATGGAAGACCTGCCCCACCCACCCCTTCCTCAGATGAACCTGGTTCGCCACCTTCAAGGTGGGTCTCCTGGAGCATAGCCACGTCCGCCTTCAACCCCTTCAGATGAGAAAATACCCTAGTTCTCTTAACCGGCCCATTCAGCCCCCTCATGTTCCAGGTGATAGAGATAGAGATAGAGAAATACAGCACAGAACAGGCCCTTCGGCCCACGATGTTGCGCCGAACTTTTGTCCTCGGTTAATCATAGAATTTTGGACAATTTGTCATGGCCAATCCACCCAACCTGCACATCTTTGGACTGTGGGAGGAAACCGGAGTACCCGGAGGAAACCCACGCAGTCACGGGGAGGATGTGCAGACTCCACACAGACAGTGACCCAAGTCGAAATCGAAATCAGCCGGATCAGAGGGCACCCCGCCCCCCTCCCCCCGCCGACTAGCCATAGCTCATCGACTGCTCGCCCCAGGCCAGCATCCCCCCGCCCGACCCGTTCCCCATGACGATACCCGCCTCCCCTCCACCCCCCCGGCCCACACCAGCTTTCTCCTGGCCCTTCCAGCAGCAACCCGGTATCCCCCCCCCCCCCCCCCCCCCCCCAGGCTAGGACCCCTCCTAGCTGCGACGCACCCTCCATGGTACTTCCGTGAGTCAGCTGACTTCGCCAACTCCCGCCAAAACCTGACATGGGGTCATCCCCCCTCCTGCCACACCTCCTTGGCACCGCTTCAGCGCAGGAAAAAACCAGTAGAGGCCACACCCCCACCACCAGCTCCACCCCCCATGCCCTGGGAAACCAGAGGAAAGCCCGCGCTTTCGCACTGCCCCACCCCACCCTCCTGACGCAGCTCCCCAAATTCCAGCTCCACCCCATCCCCCAGCCCCGTACAGAAGAGAAAAAAAAAACCCCCAACATTCCCCACATAACCTAAGACCATACCCAACAGACCCACCCAGAAACAGAGCAAAATACCAGCATAAAAAACACATGTCAAAGTTACAAAAACAGCAACAGCAAAAACAGCAACGGCCATAGTGCACCGGACCCCGCAGCCCCCAGACCCTAGTTCGAGTCCAGCTTCTCCGCCTGTACAAAGGCCCAAGCCTCCTCCGGGGACTCGAAGTAGTGGTGCCGGTCCTTATATGTCACCCACAGACGCGCAGGCTGCAGCATTCCAAATCTGACCTGCTTGGCATGCAGCACCGCCTTCGTCCGGTTGAACCCGGCCCGCCGCTTAGCCACCTCCGCACTCCAGTCCTGGTAGATCCTCACTACCGAATTCTCCCACTTGCTGCTCCTCTCTTTCTTGGCCCAGCGCAGCACACACTCCCGGTCACTGAATCGATGGAACCGCACCAGCACCGCCCGCGGGGGTTCATTTGCCTTAGGCCTCCTGGCCATCACTCTGTGCGCTCCCTCAAGCTCCAGGGGCAAATGGAAGGACCCCGCTCCCATCAACGAGCTCAGCATCGTGGTCACATAAGACGGAAGATCCGACCCTTCCAGCCCCTCCGCCAGGCCCAGGATCCTCAAATTCTTTCGCCTCGTGCGAACGTCCAGCTCCTCCAAGCGGTCTTGCCACTTTTTGTGAAGTGCCTCGTGCAACTCCACTTTCCCCACGAGGACCACGGCCTCCTCCTCCCGCTCAGCGGCCTGCCGCTGCAACTCCCGAATGGCCACCCCCTGGGCCGTCTGGGTCTCAAGCAGCTTGTTGGTAGTTGCATTCAGGGAGTCCAGCAACTCAGCCTTCAGCTCCACAAAACAGCGCAGAAGAGCAGCTTGCTGCTCCTGCGCCCACTTCCACCAGTCCTCGGGTGCTCCGCCGGCCACCATTTTGTCCTCCTTCCCCCGCTTTTCCTGGGGAGCTGCTGCAGCCTTTTCCTTTGCCCCACTCCGGGTAAGAACCATACATTTCGGGGAATGTTCCTCCAAACACCTTCCCCCACCGGGAATCGTCGAAACTGCTGTTTGGGGCCCTAAAATAGGCCCGAAAGTCCATTAATAGCGGGAGCTGCCGAACGTGCAGCTTAGCTCCGCATCACCGCAACCGGAGGTCGCTTTTCCAGTATTTTTTGTTATTTTCTGAATTACATATTTATATGATTCCACCCCCCCCCCCCCCGACCCCCAAGTTACGTAATCGACACAACCCGTTCCTCTGTCTCCCACTTACTAAAGTGACATGCTGCTTCAAAATGTTTGTGGACTTGTGTCACCATGGTAGTGTGAGGAAACTAGCTGCTGCTTTTTGCCCAAAATGAAAGGGCAACAGACAAGACCATAAGGGATAAATATTCATTATTCATGCCCTCATCCAAGCCCTTTGCTTCCTCCAGCCTGACTAATCTGGCAGCATTGTGGATAGCACAATTGCTTCACAACTCCAGGGTCCCAGGTTCGATTCCCGGCTTGGGTCACTGTCTGTGCGGAGTCTGCACGTCCCCCCCCCCCCCCCGTGTGTGCGTGGGTTTCCTCCAGGTGCTCCGGTTTCCTCCCACAGTCCAAAGATGTGCAGGTTAGGTGGATTGGCCATGATAAATTGCCCTTAATGTCCAAAATTACCGTAAGTGTTGGTTGTTATTGGGTTGTGGGGATAGGGTGGAGGTGTTGACCTTGGGTAGGGTGTTCTTTCCAAGAGCCGGTGCAGACTCGATGGGCCAAATGGCCTCCTTCTGCACTGTAAATTCTATGAATCTATGCAATCCCTCAATATCTGTGGAGGGCAGAGCTATTACTTCGGTTTTGTAACTTTGTCAGAAGTTTTCTAAAAATACATTTCGAGTACCCAATTCATTTTTTCCAATTAAGGGGCAATTTAGCATGGTCAATCCACCTAACCCGCACATCTTTGGGTTGAGGGGGCGAAACCCACGCAAACACAGGGAGAAGGTGCAAACTCCACACGGACAGTGACCCAGATCGAACCTGGGACCTCGGCTCCATGAGTCAGCAGTGCTAACCACTGCGCCACCATGCTGCCCTACACTTGGTCAGATGTTCTAATAATAATAATAATATTTATCAGTGTCATTACATTAACAATGCAATGAAGTTACTGTGAAAATCACCTCGTCGCCACATTCCGGCGCCTGTCCGGGTGCACTGAGGGAGAATTCAGAATGTCCAATTCACCTAACAAGCACGGGCTGGATTCTCTATTTTTGGGACTTTGTCCCCATGCCGTTGTAAAAACGGTGGACTTTCACGCCAGAAAAGCAGGTGTGAAATGGCCACATATTCATAGCCATGCAAGGGGCTAGCAGTGAACCAGCGTAAAACTAGCAGCTTTTGCTGCTGCAGATACGGCCCCCCCCCCCCCCCCCCCCACCCCACTCCCAGATCAGAGGCCACACATGCATACAGCGGCGGTCTCCAGCAGTCGCACTGTGCTCCATGGCAGACTCAGACCGCGGAGCTGGACCTTTAACAGTGCCCACGATCGGCCGCAAGCCTGACCCTGACTGCCCGCCCAAAAATTGGCTGGTCCTGTATAAGGCCAACCCTGCCCTCTGATTGGCCCGACCCCGACCAGGGCGGCCGCTTTTCTATGTGACCGGCAGGACCATGTCAAATCCACGCCGTTGGGACTTCGGCCGGTCAAGGGCAGAGAATGGCGGGGCGAGCCTCCAGCAATGGCCACAGGTAGGGGAACATGCGGCACAGCGTACTCGGAGTATACCGCTTCGGCAGCGGTCCCGATTCCATGCGGGGAAATGGATTCTCTGCCGCAGCGCTGGCTGCGATTTCGGCGTCAGGGTGAATCCAGCCCCACATCTTTCGGGACTTGTGGGAGGAAACTGGAGCACCGGAGGATAGCCACGCAGACACTGGGAGAATGTGCAGACTCCGCACAGGCACTGACTCAAGCCGGGAATCCAACCCGAGTCCCTGGGCTGTGAAGCAAGAGTGCTATTCGCAAGTTGTAAATTTCCTTGCAGGGAATATACTTCCAGGTGGATTCCAGCTTACCTGTGACTCAACTCAGTTACGAGACATTCTGCTCACCGTAAAACAGTTGCCTGTGTCCTCTCATCAAATCCCATTCGCTCATCGACCTATTTTTGGCTCCTGGTAAAGCAGCACATGATATCCTCCAGCCCCACGACCCTCCGCAATATCATTTAATTCTGACCTCTTGAGCATCTCCCATTTTATTTGCATCATGGTTTGTAGTCATACTTTCAGCTGTCCCGGGAATAGCTTTTAGATGAATAAATGGAAAATACTGAGGATGCTAGAAATCTAAAACAGGAAGTGTTGGAAAAAAAATCAGGACTGGCAAGATCTGTGGCGAGAGAAACAGAGTTTAAGGTGTTGAGTCAAATAGGACCCCTCTTCAAAACAAAACCCCAAGTTTTGGAATTCCCTCCCTAAACCTCTCTACCCCCTTTAACCCACTTTTTTGACTCTTCATGTTTTCATCTTCTGGCCCAATATTTCCTTATGTGACTCAGTGTCAAATTTTGCTCATGAAGCACCTTGCAGTTTTATTTATTTATTTTTTAAAAAAAAATAAATTTAGATTACCCAATTACTTTTTCCAATTAAGAGGCAATTTAGCATGGCCAATCCACCTACTCTGCACATTTTTGGGTTGTGGGGGTGAAACCCACGCAGACACGGGGAGAATGTGCAAACTCCACACGGACAGTGACCCAGAGCCGGGATCGAACCTGGGACCTCAGCGCCGTGAGGCGGTTATGCTAACCACTAGGCCACCGTGCTGCCCTTACCTTGCAGTTTTATTACATTAAGGGCACCTTATAACCACAAGTTGTTGCATCTATGAGCACTTTTCTGCAGTCTCAATAATCCTTTTGCAAGATATATAAAATCTGCACCATATGTTTGAATATTGACCACTTTACACTTTCTGCAGCGAATCAACCAAAAATAATAAGCAACAAAAGTAGAAAGTAAAAAAAAGGGGAGGGGAGGGAAGATTCCCACTTTTGGAGTTTATAATAATAATCTTTATTGTCACAAGTAGGCTTACATTAACACTGCAATGAAGTTACTGTGAAAAGCCCCTAGTCGCCACACTCCGGCGCCAGTTCGGGTACACGGAGGGAGAATTCAGAATGTCCAATTCACCTAACAGCACGTCTTTCGGGACTTGTGGGAGGAAACCGGAGCACCCGGAGGAAACCCACGCAGACACAGAAGAGTGAGAGGGCATCCCATAGAAACGTACAAAACTCTAACAGGATTAGACGGGGTAGATTCAGAAAGAGTGTTTCCGATGGTAGGGGAGTCCAGAACTGGGGGACATGGTTGAGGATAAGGGATAAACCTTTTGGGACTGAGGTGAGGAGAATTTCTTCGTCCAGAGAGCGGTGAATCTGTGGAATTCACTACCACAGAAAGTAGCTGGGGTCAAAACGATGTGTGATTTCAAGAAGGAATTAGATATAGCTCTTGGGGCTAAAGGGCTCATAGAATCTTTTTTCCATAGAATTTACAGTGCAGAAGGAGGCCATTCGGCCCATTGGGTTTGCACCGGCCCTTGGAAAGAGCACCGTACTTAAACCCACACTACCACCCTATCCCCGTAAACCCACCTAACCTTTTTTGGACACTAAGGGCAATATATTATGGCCAATCTACCTAACCTGCCCATCTTTAGACTGTGGGAGGAAACCGGAGCACCCAGAGGAAACTCATGCAGACACGGGGGAAACACGGGCAGACTCCACACAGACAGAGACCCAAGCCAGGAATTGTACCTGGGACCCTGGAGCTGTGAGGCAACTGTGTCTGCCTTGTTGCCCAAAGAGGATCAAGGGATATGGGGAGGCGGGATAAAGGTATTGAATGTGATGATCAGCCATGATCATAATGAATGGCAGACCAGGCTCTAAGGGCCGGAATGGATCCTCCTGCTTGTATTGTCTGTGTTTCTATGTTAACGGCAAAGTCATTGATAATCATTCGCATGCTTAGAATGGACATCGTTGTGATTTTTTTGTTGTAAACATTAATCTGAAATGTAACCAAGGCTGATTGCATTACTACACCCGATAATAATCTTGTTGAAAACATGCACATTTTAAAATTGCACAGAATAAAAGGATTTTAAAATTTCTCTACTAATGATTAAACAGGAAGGGGTGCACTCGCTGGGCACGATCCTGTATGCGAATCCCCAGAACCTCCAGCCTCTCAGCTATTTAAGCCAGTTTTGATCAAATGATTGTTCCCTCAGAGTTATCCACCTTGACGATTATTTTCATAGCTAGGGGAGGGGAATGGGTGGGGTGAACGAGTGAAGCCAAGATGATACTGGCCTGGAATTTCCTGCAATATTCGGGCCCAAGGGAGGCGACGCCCACAACACAGGAATGGTACAGAGGGAGTGGCCGAGTTCGGGCGACCCAGAACCAGGGCCCCCAATGATGATACCTTGACACCCTGTTTTGTTTCCCTCCAGGACTTGTGCATCGGTATCACATTCTCTTCCTGGACACATTTTCATATATGCAGTTTGTAAAGAGTTCTATGTTACTGATGTAATGTCCTCGGCAATGTAACCATAAAATGCAAACCAATAAAAATAATTTTAAAAAAAATATTTGTGCCCAGAAACACATGCAATTGGTGTCCGAAGCAAATACGCGGTTTAAAATGGTCACTGACTTTTGGTGAGTTACACACGCATGTACAATATACAAAGATTTTGTTCTTTGAAGCAAGTTATGAAACACATTTTATCTGGAACACACTATACAAAAATCCAACATTGTAGAAACGATTTAATCTACTTCATGACAACATAGTGCTTGTGAAGAATTTCCCTTACATTTTCAGATACATTCATCCTGTCTGCAGCCTAACCAAGTGTGCTATGAATTCATAATTTTTTGAAGATGAGCTTCTGAATAACTTCAGCTAGCAGCAGCAGAGGCACAGGCTGTGAAAATGAACTGTTTTCATTCCCAACAGCCATCTCTTATTCTCTTACTTCACTCTTCAGCCAAAGATTTGATGTATTTGTTATGACAGCGCTTGGATCCCAGATGTACTCAGCTTGTAAAATTTCCAATACTTCTAACACATTAGAAAATTCATATTGCCCAAGCTTATTCCCTCGGGGGGCAGGAATTACTCTACCATGTGTTTCTTTTGTTCCCGTTTCTTTCATGATATTTTTTAATGTTTTTTTCCCCATCTCTCATTCATGCAAGGAACGGGTTTGATGTGGCAACAGATAAATCACCTGGTGATTTAGTTGGTCGGACACTGACCTCTGAATCAGAAAGATGTGGGTTCAGGACCCACTCCAGAGGCTGGAGCACATAATCCCGGCTTGAGGGATGAGACCTTAAACCGAGGCCCAGTCTGTGCTCTGTGTGTAGATGCAAAAGATCTTGTGGTGCTATTTTGAAGGAAAGGAGAATGATCCCTGCTGTCTTGGCCGCCATCCTGGTTAATCAATATAATTAAAATGGATGAACTGGCCGTTATCACGCAATTGTTTGCTGGATCTGGCTGTGTAAAAATTGGCTGCTGCGTTTCCGACATTTACAATCGTCATCTCACTTCAAAAGTGCTTCATTGGCAGTAAAGCGTTTGGGATTCATACAGTTGTGAAAGGCACTATAGATTAACAATGATTTTCTTCTTTTGCTTGGTCAGGCCTTACATCAGACTATAAGACATAGTGGCAGAATTAGGCCACTCGGCCCATCTCTGCCATTCCACCATGGCTGCTATTTTTCTCATCTCCATTCTCCTGCCCTCTTCCCATAACCCCGGATTCTCTTATTAATCAAGAACCTATCTATCTCTGTCTTAAAGACACTCCGTGATTTGGCCTCCACGGCCTTCCGCAGCAAAGAGTTGCACAGATTCACCACCCTCTGGCTGCAGAAATTCCTCCTCATCTCTGTTTTAAAGGTAGGGCAGCATGGTGGCGCAGTGGTTAGCACTGCTGCTTCATGGCGCCGAGGTCCCAGGTTCGATCCCGGCTTGGGTCACTGTCCATGTGCAGTTTGCACATTCTTCCCGTGCTTGCGTGGTTTTCACCCCCACAACCCAAAGATGTGCGGGGTAGCTGGATTGGCCATGCTAAATTGCCCCTTAATTGGAAAAAACTAAGTGGGTACTCTAAATTTTTTTTTTTTAAATCTCTGTTTTAAAGGATCGTCCCTTTGGTCTGAAATTGTGTCCTCTGGTTCTAGTTTTTCCGACAAGGGGAAACATCCTCTCGACGTCCACTCTATCCAAGCCTCGCAGTAGCCTGCACATTTGAATAAGATCCCCCACCTCATCCTTCTAAACTCCAACGAGTACAGACCCAGAGTCCTCAACCGTTCCTCATACAACAAGCTCTTCATTCCAGGGATCATTCTTGTGAACCTCCTCTGGACCCTTTCCAAGACCAGTAAATCCTTCCTTAAATACGGGGCCCAAAACTACGTCAAATGGGGTCTAACCAGAGCCTCTGATGTTCTCTCTCTGATGTACTGTAGGTAGATTCCGACCTAGGGTGTAGGGAAAAGTATATGCCAAACACAAATATTGCTTAGACGCCATTTACCACTCTGCCAACCCATTAAAATGGACCTTTACCACCCTTCCTCAAAAAGCCCATTTTCCACCTCCCCGTCCACCAACAGTTGCCCAATCTCGGATTGTCTTTTCTTCTCAACAGTCTCTCTTGAGTATCAGCAGGAAGCAGTAAGTTATACAGCGGAAAAACAAATCAGCGATTCAGCCCCAGATTACCCTGAAAATTATATCTGTTTGCAATACATTCGCGGTCTAGGTTCGTGCATGGGGCATTGCTACTTGCAAACCAAAGGGTGATGGTACCAATAAGTGGAACAAAACGTAGCCCCAGAAAATCCCAGTGCCGCTGAGAAAGAGGAGAAAACGGGAAGATGAAAAATGAAGATGCAATCTATTTTTAGTACATAGATTAAAGAGAAACATAAATATTTGGCCTGCATTTCAAGTAAGCATTTCTGAACAGGCATATTTTTGCGACGTTGATAAGTTTATCAACCTAAAGGTTTATGATATTATGTTTCTTACAAAGAGGGTTTACTGCTGCAAAAATTAATAGTCAAAATGGGCGATTCATCAAGATAATCGCTGAAGCATGCCATTTAGTTTGACGTCTGGATATGAAGTTCCACTTTCCCCATATTTAAAACATAGTGGGATCTCACTGCAGCAAACGTGACCTGTCAGACCCGTGTCCAAGGGCAAAACAATCAGTGCAGTTGCTGAACAGAATCACAATTTTGCAAGCCATTATTGCGAATGGCAGCTGATGAATCACAAAGCCAGGGAGAGGGAGGAAGATTCAGTCCCAGGGATAGTCATTCTTCACACACAATCAGAATCAGCTGGATGGGTTTTGTCTGTTCTTGGCCCCCTCAGTGTAACAAACAGCGAGAGTGACGAGTTCCACCCGAACGAACCGGTCAAAGAAAAACCAAGTGCATAATGTTTCTCAGCCTCGGCAACTATATTCTCCTCTTGATTGGTCTTGGTGGGGCGGCACACTGGTTAGCACTGCTGCCTCACAGCGCCCAGGGACCCAGGTTCAATTCTGGCCTTGGCTGTCTGTGTGGCGTTTGCATGTTCTCCCCGTGTCTGCATGGGTTTCCTCCGGGTGCTCCGGTTTCCTCCCACAGTCCAAAGATGTGCAGGTTAGGTGGATTGGACATGCTAAATTGCCCCTTAGTGTCCAGGGTTATGTCGATAGAGCTGGGGAGTGGATCTAGGTAGGGTGCTCTTTCAGAGGGTCTGTCCAGACTCGATGGGTCGAATGGCCTCCTTCTGCACTGTCGGGATTCTATGATTCTTAGAGGCAACAATGAATACTAAATCATAGAATATCTCACAATCCTGAAATGATGATGATAGCGGCAGGCAATTGCAAGAGGAGAACAATATTAATTTAAAAAGTATTTATTTTGTACACCCTCCAGTATAGTCAAAAGTTCAAATCCGTTTGTCAATACAAAATAGATGCCTTTCTTTTTTCCTGCAAAAGAAATGCAAAAGAACTAAGCTTGTCCTGGAGTCCTTTGACATGTCAGCAAGTTTAAGTTGGTTTTGCAAGGCACATTGGGACGTGAACATTGGAAGCAGCGTGCTCACTCAAGTATTCTCCTCCCTTCTCTTCATAGTCAGCCAAAGTTATCCAGCCTTCAGCTTGATCCTTGTACTCAACAGCCCAATCACGTGCACCAAACCAGCTATCCAGAACAGGATTGGCAGCCATGCTCACCTGAAAGACACAAAGACCACATCAATATCCAGCATTTCTGCTTGTTAATCCCAGTACAGAATTGTCTTAAAGGGAAAAGTAACTTTATAACTTTATAGTAATAATTAATGGTGATAGCCAGTCATTTATTTTATCGGTTCAGTTTCTATAAAGATCAAACTGAACTTGAATGTCCAAGTGTCTGAGATCATCTCTTTTCACTTCTGAAGAATTGTGTTCTAAACTTGCCCATAATTATTATTTATTTTTAAATATAAATTTAGAGGACCCAATTATTTGTTTTTCCAATTAAGGGGCAATTTAGCGTGGCCAATCCACCTACCCTGCACATCTTTGGGTTGTGGGGGTGAGACCCACACAGACACGGGGAGAATGTGCAAGCTCCACACGGCGAGTGACCCAGGGCCGGAATTCAAACCCGGGTCCTCAGCGCCGCAGTCCCAGTGCGCCACATGCCGCCCCTGGCTTGCCCATAATTATGAAACTAAAGCTGCAAACCTGTGCTTCGGAAGGTTTTGAAAAAAGGAATCTGGGATAGTCTTAATCCAGTTTCTGGTTGTGGCTCCAGGTGATCAATAAATTGGCAATCTCAATCGCTCTTAGAAATGGTAGATGCGGAACCACATCATAATTATTGCAAAGGTCATTCATTCCCAAGTACTAAAATCCCCCATCTTGATTCGCACAAAGATTTACCCTCTTCTCAACATATTTTAAAATGTGAATGAGCAATGTTACACCACACATCAGAGGTTCAGTCAATGCAGAGAACAAAGATATATGTTCCTGATCTCAGTCTTGCTGCTCAAGAGAACAGTCAGAAACTTAGCCACTTTGGTGGAAAGACAGTGAGTGGAAACAAATGATTTTCTACCATGAAAGCAGTACCTGCTATTCTGAGACGCTCTTGTATACTTTTCTGGTAGCCAGCTATACAGACATCAGCCCAGCTCTAAAATATATTCTCTCTGCTGGTGTAGGAATCCAGGCAAAAGGGATGCAAAATCCTTGGTGGAGATCTACATACCTTCCATTTCTATTGTGAAAACGTTGACCAAGCTCGGTGGGTTGACCACGGGTGACCAACCACAGAAATGCATACAAGGGATTGGCTAGTCCCAGCTGTTGTTTCACTGTAGTCACTGACTCTGCACCTTGTTAATCCCCATAGTATCTCCAAGTCTACAGTTCCCATACAATCCATGGCTGCTCAACTTCAGAGCAAGGGAAACGTAAAAGGAAATGTTGCAAAACTGCAGGAAGTGTCAGTCCTGAGGAGGGGATTACAGTGTGGACTGTCCTACATCACAGGAGGTTAATAGTTAATGGAAGTCAAAAATCTACATTGAATGAGCTGTGAAAAATGAGTCACGGCGCTCAGAACTCGGGTTTGATACTGGCCCCGGGTCACTGTCCGTGTGGAGTTTGCACATTCTCTCCTTATCTGCGTGGGTCTCACCCCCACAACCCGAAGGTGTGCAGGGTAGGTGGATTGACCACACTAAATTGGGTACTTTAAATATAATTTTGTTAAAAAAAATAGGAGTGACTTTAAAGGGAATCTGGCTGGCTTGTTTGGAGGGGGTGAAAGGTGATGCAAAGAGGTAGGATGTCCTCCCACGTTTGTTAGCAGGGCGGGTGCTGGCCGTCAAGATGAATGTGCTGTCGAGATTCCTGTTTGTGTTTCAGTCATTCCCAGTATTCCTGCCAAACATGTTCTATTGTAAGGAGGGCAGGTTAATCTCAGCTTTTTTATGGTCTGGCAAAATGCCACGGATTCAACGGGTGTTTTTACAAAGGAAGCAGCAGGTTGGGGGGTTGGGGGGGGGGGGGGGGGGGGGGGGGGGGGGTTGCACTCCCGACTGTGTTGTAATACTACTGGGAGGCAAATGTAGAGAAGGTCTGGCAGTGGTTGGGGGGGGCGATGCGGGGGGGGTGGGGGTGGGCGGGTGGAGAACTGGGTGCAGGAGGAGGAGAGGTCGTGTGTGGGGTTAACTGTGACGGCTCTGGCTGTGGACCTGAATTGGGAAAAAGTGGAACGGGTGAGGGACTTGTTCTTTGAAGGAAGGTTTGCAAGTTTGGGTGTGTTTCAGGAGAATTATGAGTTGGTGAGGTGGGGGGGGGGGGGGGGGTCAGGTATATACAGTTACGGGATTTTGTGCGGAAGGAGCCGGGCCCGTTCAGGTTGTTCTCACCAGATGAGTTGGGGGAATGGGAAAATCCCGGATATTTACCTCAAGGGGGAATGCAGCCTGTGGTCATCTGGCAACTTTGCCATTACTATCTTCACCCATCTCATCTCCGTTTTCATATTTGTCATTACACTTCCTCCCCATACGTCACCAAACACGGCTTTGAATTCAGCGCACCTGGAAAGAAGATTGAAATGGCCTCATGGCAAGCAGCTCCCGCTCCATCCGGGTCTTCATCCCAGGGTACAAGATGTTTCCACCAGTAAGGAACACATTCTGTACAAGCTCATCCTGCTGCTCCTTGGAATATCTACAGAATCAAAGCAAACTTATTTTTAGCATGTAAATAAAAAGATTAGCCCATTCCTAAACATTTTTCAGCATTTCTTTCCCTCCATGGCCACACCAACGCTTGATGAAAGTGATGGCATGTGTTGGCAGGTGACCTGCTCTTGAGCCTCTGCCAGGTTTATTCTGAAGCTGACCACACTTCCGACACTCCTTGCACCCACTACCCTGCCCTATTACAATAACCCCTTTGACAGTGTGGCCAAGGCCAGGAACTCAACATGTGGGAAATCACAGTGACTAACATATTTGTAGAATTACATGTCCTTCATCGGCAGCTGGGTTTTAGTGCACATCACACGCGAGAAAAGCCAACATCTTGATGCACAGGGGCAGCACGGTGGCGCAGTGAGTTAGCACTGATGCCTCATGGCACCGAGGTCCCAGGTTCGATCCCGGCTCTGGGTCACTGTCCGTGTGGAGTCTGCACATTCTCCCCGTGTTTGCCTGGGTTTTGACCCCACAACCCAAAGAAATGAAATGAAAATGAAAATGAAATGAAAATCACTTATTGTCACGAGTCGGCTTCAATTAAGTTACTGTGAAAAGCCCCTAGTCGCCAAATTCCGGCGCCTGTTCGGGAAGGCTGTTACGGGAATCGAACCGTGCTGCTGGCCTGCTTTCAAAGCCAGCGATTTAGCCTAGTGAGCTAAACAGCCCCCTTTCAGGCTAGGTGGATTGTCCACGCTAAATTGCCCCTTTCTTGGAAAAAAGGAATTGGGTACTCTAAATTTTAAAAAAAACCTTGATGCACTGCATTCTCCAGGTCCTTGTGGAGATATTTCAGCTCTTACACCTGTAAATCCTTTTTTACACAGAGGGAGAAAATAATTTAAAATGAAGACATTTTTAATATAGAACTAGAGATGAATGCCAAGTCCTAGATTACCTCATTGATGTATTTTCTGGAGCAGGGTCAAAGAATGAAATGGATATCCAGCCAAGTCCTTTCGGTCCACTTACTTATGGTTTCAATCTTCCCCCTTATACGGCACATTTACCCTGTCATGGGGCCATTAACTCCTGATGTCCAGCGCAGTTGCAATGCTATGAAAAATCAACCTTCCAGGCTCCATTCAGCCAAAAGCAGCGACGACCCATTTGTTTTTGCTACGTCTATGGGTTAATACACTGCTCCCAAATACCTAAATACACAGGCTGGGCACAAGGCATCAGGGTGCTGGTATCATTTTTTTAAAGTTTCCAGATGGCAGAAGCATGAATGAGATTCGGGGCTGACATTCCTGATTTAAATGCAGTGATTATTTTTCAAAGTGAAGCCATTTTGAAATAAATATAATTGCTTCCACTCAGGTGAGCCTGAATGTGACCTTAAACAGGGTTAGAAGATTATACAGGAAGAGAGCAGTAACTTTTAAGGATCAAAAATGGAATGGGGTAAAATGCAGGATTAGTCTGGCGTTCAACAAAGCAAGGACGACTATCTCTCCTTATCTGGCCAATGAGGGTAATTAATGGCACAGACCTGCATCCCATCACTTCATGGGAAGGTTCACCAATGTAATCATTAGTTGTGCTGCTGGCCTTATCGGGACACATCATTCAGCAGAACCAAGTGACGGTAAAGCCTATGATGGGGGCCTCGCAGAAGAGGGGGAAGGGTGTTTATCATGCGTACTGTTACAATTTCAGCTGATGTTACTGTTGGACAAGTCAGATCCTAGGGTGGAACCCAGCTTGAGAGGTCCAAACTTTCATTTTTTGCTCAGAAATATGGGAGGGTGGCTACTGAAGTGAGTCACATGTACTTTTAACAAAAGAATAAAACATCTATTAAACAGGAAACAATGAATTATAATACACTCACCCGAAGTATACCATTACTGATGTATACATATTTTAACGGATAACACAAGTTACCAAATCTATCTAATACTCCAATGTTCACAGTATGTATATAGTTCATGTAAACCAATAGTTAAACTGTGGTCAGACACGCCACACTCTGAAACCAAGTAACAGAAAACCACACAAAGCAAATTCTACAGATTTCTCATCACCAAATGGGCTCACTGAAACTCTGCCTTCTAAATGAGGGGTTCTGATTTCCGTTCTCGAAGAACATGCCTTGAAATCTTCTCCCAAACAACACTTTCTCTCAGATGTCTTTACCAAGGGTTTTAACCTCTCGCTCGGATTGTCCCCTGGCCTGGTGCACCACGTGTATTCAAGATTTGCCTTCCATGCAATCTCTCAGATACCCAGCCTTACTAACAGAACACCACTAATACACAGCAGTCACCAACCTTTGGCAGCTCCCTCAGATCATCTGGCTTTTCACAAGCCCATGGGTTATTCTAGATCTCCGCCCTGCAACCCTGACTTTTAATTTGGAACCTCGGCTCCTCATTCTTAACGTCACTTGGCAGGACAGTTTCCCAGATTCCTGTTCTTTCCCTTTGGCTAGAAGGTCTTCTTGGGACTTCCTTCTGTCCCTCTCCCTGATTTTGGGAACTTCCTATTATTTCGTTTGGGACTTGCTTGGCTGTTTAGCACAGGGCTAAATCGCTGGCTTTGACAGCAAACCAAGGCAGGCCAGCAGCATGGTTCAATTCCCGTACCAGCCTCCCCGAACAGGTGCCGGAATGTGGCAACTAGGAGCTTTTCACAGTAACTTCAGTTGAAGCCTACTTGTGACAATAAGCGATTTTAATTTCATTTTTAATTTCCCTTTGCATTGTTCTGCCTGTCCAGTAGTTTCTGTGGAATGCTGCTCCCAACTGAACTAAAACTGCTTTTACCATCTCTGTGAGCGCCGGGTTGTGATGCAGCAGTACAGGTTTCCTACCTTAAAAGTTGTAAAATCTAATTATAATGTAGGCATATTTTAAAGTGAAACTAAAACTTAAGTCTCCTTAACACACAATCACAGAAATATAAATTAAAGTGAAACTTAATGTTATAGTGTATTCCTACCACACAGAAATACAAGTATAATTTACCGAAAACGATCTCCATTTCCTAACACTGCCATGAAAATAAATGGATTCAGTGTCAAATGTGGGCAAACTATTGAATGAATCCTGAAGGACATACCTATCTAGGACATACTGCAGGGTTTCCGCTATTCCGGCCTGCTCTTCGCCTATCAAAGACGGCTGGAACAGAATCTCAGGAACTCGGATTCGCTCGCTGCCCAGGTGCAGCTGATGGTATTCAGCTAAGTTGAACATCTGTCCAATTGGCTGGATCAAAAGACAGGATTTGTTAAGAAAAAGAATGAAATACTGATTATGGCGCACTGTGATATTGTCATCCTTTCAATTCATTCACTAGTTTGCACGGTATATGTTTAAGAAGCATGACACTCAGAACCATGGCACATTAACACACAGACTTGAGGCTATTCAGTGTCCCTCTGTGAAAATGTTTTGGAAAAGTCTGATTTCTCCATCTCTAGCAAGGTTTCGTAAGAGATGTGAATAAACTGTCAAGTAGAAATCGGAACGATTGATGATTGTAAACTTCAATGAAACATAGCACGCAATTCACTGACACTTTACGGTCAGTGAAAAGAACGCTCAAAACTGCACGGACTCACTTCAAACACGCAGTATATGGGTACGGTTTTGAGACAAGTCTATTGTACTTCAGACATCACACTTTGTGACAAACACCAACAAATCATGATTGCACTTTCTTATGTTTACAATATGGAAAAGCCAAACATTTCCTGTTTGCTTTCCTGACCATAGGATAACGTGGGTTCTTCTCAAAGAGGAACCAAATAGCTATTAATCTAGAATTTTTTCAAAAGGAACAGTAATTAGCTTCCCAAAGATCACAGGATGCGACTATTTAGACACTTCCAAATGGAGAATGCCCTTTTAGTGACCTTAGGAACTCCTAGATGATAAAAGGACTTTCTACCGTCCTGTTAGTCACATAGCAACATAGAAAAAGAGAGGAGGCCATTCGGTCCTTCGAGACTGCTCCGCCATTCATTATGATCATGAAGGGCTATCTTTTTATTTTATTGGACTGAACCCCCATAATCCCAGGTGACTGGTGGTGGTTTAACCTGAGGGCCACCACACCTCAGGCGAGGGGTAAGGTTCAGGAGACGGGCCTTCATGAACAACCTCAGTCGGAATGGGAATTGAACCCACGCTGTTGGCCTTGATCTGCATTCACAAACTAGCTGTCCAACCAATTAAGCTAAACCAGCCCCCATTCATTATGATCATGTCTGACCATTCAACTCGACAGCCGGATCCCGCCTTCCTTCCATATTCTTCGATCTCTTTTGCCCCAAGGCACCATACCTAATTGCTTCTTGAAAACGTACAATGTATTGTTCTCAACTACTTCCTGTGGTAGCGAATTCCACAGGCCAACCACTCTCTGGGTGAAGAAATGTCTCCTCGCCTCTGTCCTAAACCGTCTAACCCGTATCCTGAGACTGTGACCCCTGGTTCTGGACACCCCCCACCATCGGGAACATCCTTCTTCCATCTACCCGGTCTAGTCCTGATTACTGAGTTGTTGATTCATTGCAATCAAACTCTGTCACTTCACCTACAAAAGATCCAAACAGGACGTGAGGAAAATCCTAGTAGTCAAGAGCTTCGGGGACTGGAGGTCCAAATACACCTAGTTCCTCCCAAGCATGCTGCACTTGACACAAATAGTTTCTCAAACACGCATGCACTGTATCCAACATGTTATTTTCCAAAGTAATGAATGAGTCAATACTGGTTCCACCTTCTCCCCAGGCAGGCAGTTCCATCGATCGATAACTCGTTCACATAATGTTTTTTTCCATAGATTAGTTTTGATTGGGGACACAGTGAAACAGCTTCTAAAGGGCAAGCTATGAGTTTAAACATCAGACTGTGCACCAGAACACAAATACTGTACAGTCAGTTCAAGGCTGTAACCTTATCTTCATTAGTCTATACACAAACAATCTAAAACTCTCAATCAGATTTGCAACTTACACCCAGGCATCCATTGTTCTACACATAAGTAACTTGCCAAAAATCCAAGGTTGGGCAAAAGGATCTTCTTTGGAAAATAAATTTCGCCACACACATTCTCACTCTCAAAGTACTCTTGACTTTTGTTTGTGAACTTGAACATAACCTCCAGTCAGCTTTGTAAAAGGGAGAGCTACAGGCTCACAGTCCGATGGTTCGCAACTATACCTGGACTACGTTGGTTTGCTTGTCAAAGTCGCTCTGATATTCAGGAAAAAGCTGGTCCAGCTCATTCACTCCTTCCAACTCATCCATTGACTGGTCACAACTCAGCACTTGATCCAGATCGGAAACCTGTCACAACATAATAATTACACTGTGGCAGAAAGTATTTACAGTAGACCTCTGAGTAAAGGCTCTTAATATTTCTTCTTAATTCACCTCCCAACAAGCACATCTAGCGCTGTATGGAGTTCATCAAGTACAACATGGGGAAAAAGGTAACCAGTGATATATTGACATTATGGAGGAATTTCAGATTGAAGATAAAAAGAAAGAATTTGCTCACATCTGGTATCATTTATAAAAAAAATCAGCCAACTCAGCAAGGGTCAGGGATTCAACCTGTAGCTCTGTAATACATCATTCAGTGAGTGCACTTTTCCACAGGGGAAACCCACACTCATGTTTTTCCCCACAGTCAATGGGGAAGGGATATGTTGTATTTCACTCTAGGCTCACTAAGCCCCAACAACCGCCCGTCTTCTATTTCCAGTAGTGACGGAAGTTGCCCGGATAAGAGAGTCACTCTCTCTCATTCTCCCGCCTCCCACATTCAACTAGGTGTGCACTTTTATCCTCACTCCCTTAAATATGCCTTGCACTATCAGTGGGTTTACAGTCGCCCCCCCGCCGAGTACCTCAGCTCTCTTCTCATCTCGATAGAATCTCTGATCCAGCAGAGGGCAGCAGAGCGGAGCTACTGATTGGCTGTTCCGGGGAGATTTGCATTCGTGCAGTGCGGTTACCCTAATTTGAAGGTGGCTTGTGAAGGGGCTGTTGTCAAGTGACAGTTAAACCCGAAACATTTCCTCAGTGTTTCCCTCCCTATCCCCTCCTCTAACCAAAAAAAAACCAACCGTGGTTGTCGGGAAAGTAAGTTTATGTCTTTAAAAACTTACCTTGAAGGGTGACATCACAGCAAAGCAGTGACCTGATTGGCTGGCAAGGAAAGTGCTCCAATTAGCAGTTGCTGGGAGAAATTTAACTCTTTGTGTGTTGGTGAGTATTGTGATTGGTAAGTAAAATCTTTATTCCTTTCACTTATTAATTATTTGATACTATATTTGTAATCAGTTAAAGTAAAGGGTAAAAATGGCAGGAGATCCCAAACCCGTGTTATGCTCCTCGTGCACAATGTGGGAGTTCAGGGACGCGGCCGATGCCCCTGACTCCTTCATGTGCGCGAAGTGTGTCCAGCTGCAGCTCCTGTTAGACCGCATGATGGCTCTGGAGCTGCGGATGGACTCACTTTGGAGCATCCGCAATGCTGAGGAGGTCGTGGATAGCGCGTTCAGTGAGTTGGTCACACCGCAGATTAGAATTGGTGACGGAGACAGGGAATGGGTGACCAAAAGGCAGAGAAAGAGCAGGAAGGCAGTGCAGGTGTCCCCTGCGGTCATCTCCCTCCAAAACAGGTATACCGTTTTGGATACTGTTGGGGGAGATGACTCACCAGGGCAAGGCAGTAGTAGCCAGGTTCATGGCACCGTGGCTGGCTCTGCTGCACAGAAGGGCGAGAAAAAGACTGGCAGGGCTATAGTCATAGGGGATTCAATTGTAAGGTGAGTAGACAGGCGTTTCTGTGGTCGAAAACGAGACTCCCGAATGGTATGTTGCCTCCCGGGTGCTCGGGTCAGGGATGTCTCCAATCAGCTGCAGGACATACTGAAGGGGGAGGGTGAACAGCCAGTTGGCGTGGTGCATATAGGCACCAACGATATAGGTAAAAAAAGGGATGAGGTCCTACAATCAGAATTTAGGGAGTTAGGAGATAAGTTAAAAAGTAGGACCTCAAAGGTAGTAGTCTCAGGATTGCTACCAGTGCCACGGGACAGTCAGAGTAGAAATTCAAGAATAGTCAGAATGAATACGTGGATTGAGAGATGGTGCAGGAGGGAGAGGTTCATATTTCTGGGACATTGGAACCGGTTCTGGGGGCGGTGGGACCATTACAAACCGGATGGTCTACACCTGGGCAGGACTGGAAACAATGTCCAAGGGGATGCTTTTGCTAACACTGTTGGGGAGGTTTTAAACTAATGTGGCAGGGGGATGGGAACCAGATTAGGAAGTTAGAGGTCAGTAAAGAAGCAGCAACTAAAGCCAGTAAGGTACGAGACAATAAACTCAATGTGACTAAGGGGAAGAGTAGACAGGGAAGAGTTTTTTTTAAAATAATTTTTTAGAGTACCCAATTAATTTTTCTAATTAAGGGGCAATTTAGCATGGCCAATCCACCTACCCTGCACATCTTTGGGTTGTGGGGGTGAAACCCACGCAGACACGGGGAGAATGTGCAAACTCCACGCGGACAGTGACCCAGAGCCGGGATTGAACCTGGGACCTCGGCGCCGTGAGGCATCAGGGCTAACCCACTGCGCCAACGTGCTGCCCGACAGGGAAGAGTTGATGAACGCAAAGGGACAGGTGGTCTGAGGTGCATTTGTTTTAATGCGAGAAGTGTAGCAGGTAAGGCAGATGAACTTAGGGCATGGATCAGTACCTGGGAATATGATGTTATTGGTATTATTGAGACTTGGTTGAGGGAAGGGCAGGACTGGCAACTGAATATCCCAGGGTATAGATGCTTCAGGAGGGATAGAGAGGGAGCTAGAAGGGGTGGAGGAGTTGCATTACTCATCAGAGATTATATCACAGCTGTGATTAAGGAGGGCAAGGTGGAGGATTCGAGCATTGAGGGAATATGGGTGGAGCTGAGAAATAGGAAGGGTGCAGTAACATTGTTGGGACTGTACTACAGGCCTCCCAAAAGCGAGCTTGAAATAGAGGTACAAATATGCAGACAGATTATAGAAAAATGTAGGAGCAATAGGGTGGTTGTGATGGGAGATTTTAACTTCCCCAACATTGAATGGGATTCGTGTAGTGTTGGAGGCGTAGATGGAGCAGAGCTTGTAAGGAGCATCCAGGAGAGTTTTTTAGAGCAGTATGTAAATAGTCCAACATGGGAAGGGGGCCATACTGGACCTGGTATTGGGGAATGATCCCTCCAGGTGGTTGATGTTTCAGTCGGTGATTACTTTGGGAATAGCGATCACAATTCCCTAAGTTTTAGAATACTCATGGACAAGGACAAGAGTGGTCCGAAAGGAAGAGTACTTAATTGGGGAAAGGCAGAGTATAACAAAATTCGGCAGGAGCTAGGGAATGTGGATTGGGAGCAGCTGTTTAAGGGTAAATCCACATTTGAAATGTGGGAGTCTTTTAAGGAAAGGTTGATTAGAGTACAGGACAGACATGTACCTGTGAAAATGAAAGATAGAAATGGCAAGATTAGGGAACCATGGATGACGGGTGAAATTGTGAGACTAGCTAAGATGAAAAAGGAAGCATACATAGGATCGAGGCAACTCAAAACTGATGAAGCTTTGGAGGAATATCGGGAAAGTAGGACGAATCTCAAACGCGCAATAAAAAGGGCTAAAAGGGGTCATGAAATATCTTTGGCTAACAGGGTTAAGGAAAATCCCAAAGCCTTTTATTCGTATGCAAGGAGCAAGAGGGTAACTAGAGAAAGGATTGGCCCACTCAAAGACAAAAGAGGGAATTTATGCGCGGACTCAGAGGAAATGGGTGAGATTCTTAATGAGTACTTTGCATCGGTATTCACAAAGGAGAGGGACAAGACGGATGTCTTGACGGGGACGAAATAGCTGGGGCCTTAACAGATATCTTTGCAGTATCCTTGAGCACGGGTGAGGTCCCGGAGGACTGGAGAATTGCTAATGTTGTCCCTTTGTTTAAGAAGGGTAGCAGGGATAATCCAGGGAATTATAGACCTGTGAGCTTGACGTCAGTGGTAGGCAAACTGTTGGAGAAGATACTCAGGGATAGGATCTATTCGCATCTGGAAGAAAATAGACTTATCAGTGATAGGCAGCATTGCTTTGTGCAGGGAAGGTCATGTCTTACAAACCTAATAGAATTCTTTGAGGAAGTGACAAAGTTAATTGATGAGGGAAGGGCTGTAGATGTCATATATATGGACTTTAGTAAGGCGTTTGATAAGGTTTCCCATGGCAGGTTGATAGAAAAAGTGAAGTGGTCTGGGGTTCAGGGTGTACTAGCTAGATGGATAAAGAACTGGCTGGGCAACAGGAGACAGAGAGTAGTGATGGAAGGGTGTGTCTCAAAATGGAGAAGGGTGACTAGTGGTGTTCCACAGGGATCCGTGCTCGGACCACTGCTGTTTGTGATCTACATAAATGACCTGGAGGAAGGTATATGTGGTCTGATTAGCAAGTTTGCAGATGATACTAAGATTGGTGGAGTTGCAAATAGCAAGGAGGACTGTCAGCGAATACAACAAAATATAGATAGATTGGAGAGTTGGGCAGAGAAATCACAGATGGAGTTCAATCCAGGTAAATGCGAGGTGATGCATTTTGGAAGATCAAATTCAAGAGCGGACTATATGGTCAATGGAAGGGTCTTGGGGAAAATTGATGTACAGAGAGATCTGGGAGTTCAGGTCCATTGTACCCTGAAGGTGGCAACGCAGGTTGATAGAGTGGTCAAGAAGGCATACAGCATGCTTGCCTTCATCGGACAGGGTATTGAGTACAAGAGTTGGCAGGTTATGTTACAGTTGTATAGGACTTTGGTTCGGCCACATTTGGAATTCTGCGTGCAGTTCTGGTCGCCACATTACCAGAAGGATGTGGATGCTTTGGAGAGGGTGCAGAGGAGGTTCACCAGGATGTTGCCTGGTATGGAGGGTGCTAGCTATGAAGAAAGGTTGAGTAGATTAGGATTGTTTTCGTTGGAAAGACGGAGGTTGAGGGGGGACCTGATTGAGGTCGACAAAATTATGAGAGGTATGGACAGGGTGGATAGCAACAAGCTTTTTCCAAGAGTGGGGGTGTCAGTTACAAGGGGTCACGATTTCAAGGTGAGAGGGGGAAAGTTTAAGGGAGATGTGCGTGGAAAGTTTTTTACGGAGAGGGTGGTGGGTGCCTGGAACGCTTTACCAGTGGAGGTGGTAGAGGCGGGCACGATAGCATCATTTAAGAGGCATCTAGACAGGTATATGAACGGGCGGGGAACAGAGAGAAGTAGACTTTGGAAAATAGGAGACAGGTTTAGATAAAGGATCTGGATCGGCGCAGGCTGGGAGGGCCGAAGGGCCTGTTCCTGTGCTGTAATTTTCTTTGTTCTCTTCATTTTCTCCCCTCTCCCTTGAATTGTGTTTCAGTCCGACATTGTTTCTCTCTCTCCCTAAATTCAACGATGTCTGTTTCTCACTTTGCCTCTTTAACCGGGTTCAAAGGAGCATCTCCCTCACTCTTTCTCCCTCTCATGCCATCTCCATCAAGATTCTTCCTTTTTTCCTTTGGACAGTCACTGGAGCCCAAGCCATATGGCAGGTGCTTGAGATTGTGACCCGTTCTTTGTTTACAATAGGGGGCATACACTGATCTCCAGATATATCGGTGGTGAGGTGCGTGTGTGTGTGTGGGGTGGGGGTGGGGGTGTAACAGCGCTGAGGATCCGGGTTCAAATCCTGGCCCTGAGTTACTGTCCGTGTGGAGTTTACACATTCTCCCTGTGTCTGCGTGGGTTTCACCCCCACAACCCAAAGATGTGCAGGTTAGGTGGATTGACCATGCTAAATTGCCCCTTAAATGGAAAAAAAAAAATTGGGTACTCTAAATTTATTAAAAATAAATTATAAAAAGATTTAATATGATAAGTGAAGAGAAACTATTTCCTCTGGTGGGAGAGCCCAGCACAAGGAGATAACCTTCGAACAAACTCAACTATTCAGAATACAGTTCATAACACGGAGTGTCAGAACATAGAACATACAATGCAGAAGGAGGCCATTCGGCCCATCAAGTCTGCACCCACCCACTTAAGCCCTCACTTCCACCCTATCCCCCTAACCCAATAACCCCATCTAACCTTTTTGGACACTAAGGGCAATTTATCACGGCCAATCCACCTAACCTGCACGTCTTTGGACTGTGGGAGGAAACCGGAGCACCCGGAGGAAACCCACGCAGACACGGGGAGAAAGTGCAGACTTTGCACAGACAGTGACCCAGCGGGGAATCGAACCTGGGACCCTGGCGCTGTGAAGCCACAGTGCTAGCCACTTGTGCTGCCCGAAATGGGGAATTCCCTCCTCAAAATGCTGTTGGTGCTGACCAATTAAAACTTGGGATTGAGATTGGTGTATATTTTTGTGAGGTAAACATATCAAGGGTTATGGAGCAAAGGTGGGAAAATGGGGTCAATTTATCGGGGCTGATTTAGTCAGACTAAGTGGCTGACTAAGGGACAGAATAGGCATGAGGGGTCAAATGGCCCTCACCAGTTCCTATGTTCCAAGGGCGCGAAGAGCCTTCTGGTATCTCTCCCGTCCTTCAAGATGGAGTCTCAACAGTGAAGGGCTGGTTGGCCATTCATCCGCAATGATAAGGAACCATCTCATCTCGCTCCACCCTATCCTGGCTGCACAGGTACATTCAGTTAATAATGATCACGAGCCTGGTCAGGAATGCCGAGACCTGTCGTAATGTCTGGCTCAGGTCAGCTGCTTCAACACAGATTGGCAGCTAAATTTAGGACTTTGCTGATCCATCTAGCTCGGTTGCACATCTGGCAATGCATTTGCTAACTAATCCATTGGCTGTCCACGTTTCTGCCTCTGTTTTGGTTCTCTATCCATGTCACTGTGTATGGGCAACAGCTCAGGCAACGTGTCCTATCCCTCTGGCTACTCCATTGGGGTCTAACCCCTACACCCTGACTTCACCTCATTTCCAATTGGCACACAGAGGTGAAGGTTTACATTGCTTCAGAGGCCCTCAGCCCAAGCCATGGTTTATTGGGCGAGTGCGCAGTGTAGTGCGATATGAAGTCCTGCTGCTCTCAGACTTCAGATGCTACTTTTGACACTTTTTTTTAAGAAGGCGCCCCGTCTGTCTTCTCAGGGAGGTGTAAAAGATCCCATTGTACGAACGTGGAGAAGAGCAGGAGAGTTCTCCTGGGCATCCAAGCCAACATTCATCCCTCAACTAACATCACTAAAATCAGACAGCGTGGCAATTGGGTTATCCCAAAAAGTGGCCCAATGAGAAACATCAACCAGAAACAGAGTAGCATAGAAAATAGGAGGAGCAGGCCATTCAGCCCTTCAAGCCTGTGCCACCATTCAATATGATCATGGCTGATCCTCTATATCAACACCATGCTCCCAAACTCTCCCCAATGGACACAAAGATCCTTTACTCTTCCATGAAATGTGCGCGGTGCTGGAAAGGTCAGCAGTTGTTACCCATCCCCAATTGACCTTGGACTATTGCAGAGGGGCAGTTGAGAGTCATCCACATTGCGGTGGATCTGGGCTCACATGTAGGCCGGACCAGGTAAGGGTGCCACTTCCCTAAAGGACATGAGTGAACCAGATGGGCTTTTACCCCCGAGTCATTTTTTAATTCCAGATTTTATTAATTGAATTTAAATTCCACCAGCTGCCATGGTGGGATTTTTTGAACCCATATCCCCAGAGCATTAGACTGGGTTATTGCCACTACACACCACTGCCTCCCCCCCTCTCTCTCTCCCCCACCCCTCCCCAAAGATAACAACAATTATAATCTTTATTATTGCCACAAGTAGGGTTACATTAACACTGCAATGAAGTTACTGTGAAAATCCCCTAGTCGCCACATTCCGGCACCTGTTCGGGTACACGGAGGAAGAATTTAGAGTGTCCAAATTACCTAACAGCACATCTTTCAGGACTTGTGGGAGGAAACCGGAGCACCCGGAGGAAACCCACGCAGACACGGGGAGAACGTGCAGACTCTGCACAGTGACCCAAGCCGGGAATCGAAGCTGGGACCCTGGCACTGTGAAGCAACAGTGGTAACCACTGTGCTATCATGCTGCCTATTTCAGGATTAGTTATTTCAGGATTACTACCAGTGCCGCATGCTAGTAGAAATAGCAGGATATATCGGATAAATACTTGGTTGAAGAGATGGTGTGAGGGGGAGGGTTTCAGTTTATGGGGAATTAGGACCAGTTTTGGGGGAGGTAGCAGTGGATGGGTTACACCTGAGCAGGACCAGGGCTGGTGTCCTTGCTAGAGCGATGGGGGAGAGTTTAAACTAATATGGCTGGGGTGTGGGAGCTTATGTAAGGATCCTGAGCAGGGGGAATCAAGCACAAGAGAAAAAGACAGCAAGGAGAACAAGAAAAGTGATAGGCAGAGAAATCAAGGGCCAGAATCAGATAAAGAAACAGTGAGGTAGACAAGTCCCAGGTTACTGCAGGAGGTAAGGGGGAGAAATAGCTGGGGCCTTAACAGATATCTTCACATCCTCTTTGACTACAGGCGAGGGTCCAGAGGACTGGAGAACAGCCAATGTTTTTCCCTTGTTCAAGAAAGGAAATAGGGATAATCCAGCAAATTACAGGCCGGTGAGCCCGACATCTGTGGTGGGGAAGCTTTTGGAAAAGATACTGAGGGACAGGATGTATGCACATTTGGAGGAAAATGGACTGGTTAGTGATAGATGCTGCCACTCCTGCATTTACTTTCTGCTTTTATTTCAGATTTCCAGCATCCGCAGTATTTTTATTTAAGCTGGTTATCACGCTGTTCATTGTGAGACCTTGCTGTGTGCAAATTGGCTGCCACATTTCCTACATTACAAGAGTGGGCACATTTTAAAAGTACTGCACTGGCTGTAAAGTGCATGGGAAAATCCTGAATGATGCTATAGAAACGTAAATCATTCTGATCTCTCAGGGAATCATAGTTCCAACTGTTGCCAATCATTTGATCCCTGGTCAGAAACCAGGAGAGCACAGGATCAGGCTCTGCAGCCAAACAGGAGTTGTTGACACAGCCGTAGCACATGGAAGGATGGCTGCTGCATTCCAAAGGATTCGCCTGCCCAGGAATACTCATAGAGTTCGCAAGGAAAGGTGACCACAAGATCAGCCACCACCGCTACTTACATCTGGTTTTGTGTCGACAACGTCCACCTCCACATTGACCTCTGCCTGCAGGATTTTCTGTTTGGTCTGCTCGATGACCAGGCTGAGTTTGTTAATGTACGACTGTAGTTCCTCGGCAGAGTCCATGTTCATTTCCAACAGAGCTCGCTTGAATCGTTCAGTCATGCCTTCTTCCAAAAGCTCCTAAAGGAATAAAGACAGGACTGTGGTGAACCAGCTTGCTGCTAAAAAAGATCTGCCCCATTCTGCCAAGGCAAATGGGCTCGATAATGGGGAATAATGTATATATATATATTTTGCGTTCATGTGGACCCCATCATTGTTAGATGCTAAATAAACGACTAGCACAGCAATGGGTCTTAATGGCAACTCAAGGTACTTGCATCAGTTTAACATTTCTATTTCATACACCAATTGATCAGAATGGGGATCACCAATTAGCGCTATATTATGGTCACTTTTGAACTCTGCCAAGGACATCACTGCCAATATATGAGGCAGTATTCAGAACCGGATCCCACAAATGAAAAGCTGCCTTCTTAGGTTCTACAACCAAAAGAGAAAATGCTGGAAAATCTCAGCAGGTCTGGCAGCATCTACAAGGAGGGAAAAGAGCTAACGTTTCGAGTCCAGATGACCCATTGTCAAAGCTAAAAGGCAGAGAAAGTGGGAAATATTTAAGGTGTGCAATGAGGGAATGAAAGATATGTCACAGCCACAGAAACCAAGGGAACAGAGTGCTAATGACAGTCCCCAGAGAATGAATGGTGTGAAAGGCCAAACAGCAGAGAAACTAAAATCAAAGGGTAAGCTGTGACAGATGTCGATTTTGGGGGAGACATGGGTGGGAGAGAGGTAAAATGAGAAAAGGGGGGGAAAGGGGGAAGCAAAGGGGAGAAAAGGTAAGGAAAGGGGGATAAAATAGGAGGAAAGTGTGGGGGGAGGAATATATATATAAAACAAAATCAAGAAATAAAAGCTAAAACACAGTTAAAATGAAATGGAATGAAAACAAAGGGGTCGAGGTGGGATAGAGCTAATCATCTGAAGTTGTTGAATTCGATGTTGAGACCGGACGGCTGTAGCATGCCTAACCAGAAGATGAGATGCTGTTCCTCCGGTTTGCATGGAGCTTCACTCGAACATGGCAGCAGGCCAAGTGCGGACATGTGAGAGCAGCACAGTGGCACAGTGGTTAGCCCTGCTGCCTCACCGCGCCGAGGTCCCAGGTTCCATCCCGGCTCTGGGTCACTGTCCGCGTGGAGTTTGCACATTCTTCCCGTGTCTGCGTGGGTCTCACCCCCACAACCCAAAAAGATGTGCAGGGTAGGTGAATTGGCCACGCTAAATTGCCCCTTAATTGGAAAAAATTAATTGGGTACTCTTAATTTTTTTTTTATTTAAAAAAAAGAAAGAGGTGTAAGTGAAACGCTGCTTACCCTGGAATGAGTGTTTTGGGCCTGGGATGTAAAGCATAAAAGGGGTAAAGGGGCAGGTTCCGCACTTGGATATAGTTCCAGGGAGTCTTCTTAGTGCCTTGGTCAAGATTTCTCTTCACCCAGCACTTCCAAAAATAAAGAGAAGAAGCAGCCATTCACTTGACTGCCACCTGCGGGTATTAATGCTCCAAATTTGCTGCTGTAACAAGTCACTGCATCCAACGCAGGCAGAGCAAAGTCATCCCACAACCAATGGATCAAGGTCAAGGTTCTGCAGTCCCACCTCGTCCGGACGTGAACAGTGGTGGACAGTTAAGCTGTAAACGACTAACCGGCGGAGGATCCCATCCCCATCCTCAGCACTGGTCACATACCAAGAACAAATAAATAAAAAGGAATCAGATGAAGCATCCCAAAACATCCAACAAGACACTATCTAAAGAACTTGTATTTAGATAGTACTTTTCAAATACAAATATTCCTTTCTTTCACAATCAAACAATGAATGGTGGTCTTCGATCTTGGGTCAATTGTCCCACATGCCGCAAACAGTAGCTTAATTATATCCGAGTAGCGATCCTGAAAATCCCACCCAGAGTTAGAATCAAGACCCAAGTGTATATTAGAAAATTCCAAGTAAGCCTCTGTGCTAGCACTTACAGGGGAGTGGTTGAAGCATTTCCCTGATTAGACTGAAAGGTTTCCTCGCAGCCTGCCTGCTCTGTCAGCAACTCACGCAATCCATTTATTTGCCTGCAGAAAACAGGCTTGATCCGTTCATTAGGCTAGATTACTGGAAGGGAGTCAACATTATTCACAGAAACGGAGAACCTGGGGTAGATAGCTTTCATTGTCAAAAAGAAAAATGGTGCATTTAAAGGGAAGCAGGACAAACACATGAGGGAGAAGGGAATGGAAGGATATGCTAGCAGTGCAAGAAGAAGAAGGGTGGGAGGAGGTTCATGCGAGGGCATAAACATCCAAATCAGTTGGGTAAAATGACCGTGCTATTCTCTCTATGTCATTAGCGTTGAAGCTCTCTCACAAGCTCCTTTTGTCTGGCTCAGGATTACAGTGCGAGCTTCCCTCGGCACTGAACCCGTCGCTACCCTCTAGTGGCAGGGAATCAGTACGGCAGCCACCCTGCTGCGCACTAGCAGGAGTCAGACGCAGCCCCAGGGGCCGTTTAACTAGGAGAAAAGATAACATTATTTTTCTAGACTCCTGATGCTCTTTCACCAATTTCTTAACACTTCGACAACAATAATATTTTTTCGTTGATCATTGTAAACAAGGGAGCTCTGCAATCTTAAAAGCAACATGTGAAACGCCTGCATGAATTATTTACTTTTTCATTTCAGTCCAAAGATTATTTATTTGTGAGCTCTGGCACTGGCTTCATGGACGTCGCAGCTTGATGCGAGAAGAAATTCAGGTCACCTTTCTATAGTCAGCACTATTTCCCCATCGCAACATTCACTGCAGATTTCATTCCCTGTTTAAGTGTCCAATTATTGGTCCACATGCTTCAAGTATTAATGTTTGTGCTTCACAAGAGTGTCTGAAGTATTTGTCTGATAGACTGAAAGGTTTTTTCTGCTGCCTGCCTGCTCTGTGTGCACCTCACGCAATTCATTTGTCTCTACAGAAAACAATGTTGCCCCTTCCTCACACAGTGAGAAACAGAGAAACACACACACACACCAACATACCCGCACACTAATGAATGCACTTGGAAGCATGGGCAGGAATCATTTGGAGCCTCAGCAGGATGATGGGAAAATAATCGAAAGGCTGAAATACAGCCGAGGAGGATCACCGATTCCAATAGCACAGAAGACCGCCATTCGGCCCGTCATGCCTTGGGAAGAGCTATCCAATTCCCCTCAGGCATTATTAGCCTGGCAAGCCATCAAAATAATGACTCAGTGGTTACTTCACGGTCCTCAGCCAACACACGCTCACAAGGAGCCACAATTGAATCCTCAGATTTAATTAATGAGGGAACATTAAATACTTTACTCTGTACCTTTAAGGCTAGCCAGGGAAGATGGACATAATTTGGACATAACTTGCTTAAAAGGTTAATATGCAGAGCCACTACCGCACAGTGATTGGCACCGTCTGTTTACACTTCATGCTACTTGAGCTTTTTAAACAGGTACCTTGGGGATCACTCTCTCCATCCAACTCCGCCTGTTGCTCCTCGTACATCAATTGCTAGCAGCAAGGAAACAAATGGTTCAAGTGTCAAGCCCGACTCAGGCAGTGGCATCCTTGCCCGACTCAGGCAGTGGCATCCTTGCCCGACTCAGGCAGGGGCATCCTTGCCCGACTCAGGCAGTGGCATCCTTGCCCGACTCAGGCAGTGGCATCCTTTGAACTTGTGGGTTCAAATCCACATTGTCATGAGAATGAGGATATGTCGCATCACCAGTTGTGCCATCTTTTGGCTGAGACACTAAACCAAGGTCCTGTTCAGAGGGATGTCAAAGATTCCACAGCATTCAGGGCAGCACGGTGGCGCAGTGGGTTAGTCCTGCAGCCTCAGGGCGCCGAGGTCCCAGGTTCCATCCCGACTCTGGGTCGCTGTCCGTGTGGAGTTTGCACATTCTCCCCGTGTTTGCGTGGGTTTCGCCCCCACAACCCAAAAGATGTGCAGGCTAGGTGGATTGGCCACGCTAAATTGCCCCTTAATTGGAAAAAATTAATAGGGTACTCTAAATTTATAAAAAGTAAAAAAAATGATTCCACAGCATTTTAACGAGGAGACTGATGCTCTCCCAGAGCCCTGGCCTCAACCAGCGCCACACAAAAATTAACCCATTTATCACACTATTGTCGGACCTCGCTATACACAAGCTGGCTGCCATAGCTACTCTTTTAAGGGGTCATTCACGGATTGTGCAATACTTTGGAACATCCGGAAGACATGAAAGGTGGACCTTTTTCCTATGGTTTGGTAGAATCTTCATAGCGGTCACCAGCTCTTGTGAACTACTGGCATGAACACTGATGTGCCTTCAGTACCTGTGGCCCTCCGAGTCCTTTACCTGGATGCTCAGCAGCCTCTCGAGCCTTTCCTGGTCAAGCTGAAGCTTTTCTTCCCTGCGCCGTGCGTTGAGCTCCTGCAGCCTGCGAATTTGCTGCTGCCTCCGTTCCATCCTCTCCTCTGCTGTCAAGGTGCTGGCCAGCAGCTTGTTGTTAAAAGGCAACTGCATCCGGTGAATATTCTTCGTGTAGAAGTCCGGGAGCTTCCACAGGTCGAGCTCTGCAAACAGGTGAATAATGGCATCAAAAACTTTTTGCAGTTGTGACGCAGAACTCAAAGCATAAAATGTCTGCATTTCTCAATTTCGCATCTCGTGCATTCCCATTAAAAACTCCGTAACAGCAACCTCAAATGAATATTTATTCACTTTGATGTGATTTCTTTCTTTCTGACGTTTGGGACAATTGAGGTGATTTCAACGATAAAAAGTAATTCTCGCGATATGGGCATCAATGGCAAAGCTGCCATCAGTTGCACACCTCGGCTCTCTGGCAAGTTGCTTCTTCTGGGACTGCTGCAATCCCCATGGAGTAAGCCTAACAGTGCTTTTAAATAGGGAATTCCAGGATTTTGACCTAATAATGATGAAGGAATGGCTGATATAGTTACAAGTCAGAAGCGTGCGTGTTTTGGGTCATAGAATCATAGAATTTACAGTGCAGACGGAGGCATTTGGCCAATCGAATCTGCACCAGCCCTTGGAAACAGCACCCTACCCAAGCCCACACCTCCACCCTCTGCCCGTAACCAGTAACCACACCCAATCTTTTTGGATACTAAGGGGCAATTTAGCATGGCCAATCCACCTAACCTGTACATCTTTGGACTGTGGGAGGAAACCGGAGCACCCGGAAGAAACCCACGCAGACAGGGGGGGAACGTGCAGACTCCGCACAGTCACCCGAGTCGGGAATCAAACCTGGGACCCTGGAGCTGTGAAGCAACTGTGCTAACCACTGTTCTACCGTGCACCCAGTGGAGTGTTGGGAGTTTCCATGCACTCTCTAAGCAGTGGAGTTGTGGATTTGGGAGGTGTTGGTAAAGCAGTCATGGTAACTTGCTGCAGTGTTTCCTATAAGTTACGGCCATAGGTAATAAAGAACACGGATGGGTTCCGTATTGATCGGGTGGAGAGCTTTGACCTAGGTGCGGTCGAACTTCTTAACCTATGCTGAAGTTGTAGCCATCTAGGTAAATGGAGAGCACACCACCATCCTGCTGAGCTGTGGGTGACGGAGACGCTCTATGGCATCAGGAGATAAGCCATTAGCTGCAGAATATCCAGCCTCTGACATACTGCAGTAACCATGGTATTTATGTGGTGGTAGGTGCACTGCACGATTTCTCTGGTCAACAGTAACTCCAGGATGTTCACAGCGAAGGGGGATTCACCAATGTTGATGGGGTGGCAGGATATAATGTAACAGTTTCCCCGAGTCAAAACAATAAATTGGTGTCAACAATCTGGAACCCCCTCCCTAACAGCACTGTGGGTATACCTACACCACATGGATTGCAGCGGTTCAAGAAAGCAGCTCACTGCCAACTTCTCAGGCGCAATTAGAGTTGGGCAATAAATGCTGGGCCAGCCAGCAAAGCTCACACCCCTTGAATGAATAAAAAATAAAATGCAGAGGGTTAATTTTCCTGCACTCATTATTTCTAATGTTGAACAGGAATCCAATGAAGTTGAATAAAAAATTAGCGTTTTTTTTTGTTCACTCGACCCGATACCTGGGATGGGGATGTTATCCTGAGAAGAAAGGTTGGACAGGTTCAGTACGTATCCATTGGAATTTAGAAGATCGATGGATGATCTTATTAAGGCATACAAGATCCTGAGGGACTTGACAGGCTGGATGGTGGGAGGATGTTTCCCCTTGTGGGAGAGACTACAACCAGGGGTCACAGTTCAGAAATAAGGGGTCTGCCGTTTCAGATGGTGACGAGGAGATTTACTTTCTCTCGGAGGCTCACAAGTCTTTGAAGTTTTTGCCCCAGAGAGCAGTATTGGCAGGGTTAATAAATGTTTTTAAGACAGAAGTAGGTAGATGCTTGCCTAATGAGGGAGTCAAAAGCTATTGGGAGTGGGTGAGAATGTGAAGTGGAGGCCACAAGGAGGTCTTGTCGAATGGTAGAGCAGACTCGAGGGGTCGAATGACCTACACCTGGTCCTAATTCGTATTGTTTGAGGGAGAGGATGTAACAGCTTTCTTCTGAAGGCTCCTATCTAAATGATTGGGCTGGGGGGGATTTCACGGCAGGTCCGGTTAGTTAGGCCTTTCCCCTCCTTATACTAAACTATTCTTTTGTCCTGTAATCCTGTAAATTGCTGGAATATGAACCAGAGCAGCGTTGGCTGGGCTGACAGGGCATCCGTACCTCAACGAGTGACGGGAATGACACTTCATCTCTTTACGCAATGAGATGTTTGAAAAATAAACCGAGGCTGGATTGAGATGCAGAGTGAATTAGAGTGGCTGAACTCACGGTCAAACTCGGAACAGTAGGAGAAATAAAGACAAGTTGAGTTGTGCAAAAGGAAAGAAAGAGTAAGAAAAGGATTAGTAGATGTGGGTTCGTTTTTGGCATGGATCACTTGCAGGTAATCATGACAAGGAACCCTGAAGGCAGGGGAACTGAAGCCACTATTGACAGCTGATTCTGGTCAGCCAGCGATGGGAATGGAACAAAACATGAGCCTTCCTGGCCCTTTACAGCATGGCTGCGCAATTCAGCAAAAACAAATATCAACTGAGGTAAGATAAACCAGATCAGGCCGTCCCCCCCTTCTAGGATCAGTCAGTGAAGTTGAAACATAGAAAATTTCATTTTTATTTATTCTGTCACAGGATGTGGGCATCGCTGGTTAGGCCAGCATTTATTGCCCATCCTTAATTGCCCCCGGGAAGGTGCCTTCATGAATCGCTGCAGTCCGTGAGGTGTAGGCACACCCGCATTGCTATTAGGGAGGGAGTTCCAGGACTTTGACCCAGTGACAGTGAAGGAACTGCGATATATTTCCAAGTCAGGATGGTGAGTGGCTTGGAGGGGAACCTCCAGGTGGTGGTGTTCCCATCCATCTGCTGCCCTCGTCCTTCTTGGGTGGATGCTGCAGGTTTGGAAAGTGCTGTCTAGGAGCCTTGGTGAGTTGCTGTTGTGCATCTTGTAGATGGTACACACTGCTGTTGCTATGCGTCGGTGGTGGAGGGAATGAATATTTGTGGATGAGGTATCAATCAAGTGGGCTGCTTTGTCCTGAATGGTGTTGAGCTTGAGTGCTGTTGGAGCTGCACTCATCCAAGCAAGTGGCGAGTATTCCATCAAATCCTTGACAGTTGGCCTGTAGATGGCTGAAAGGCTTCGGGAAGTCAGGAGTTGAGTTACTCGCTGCAGAATTCCCAGCCTCTGACCTGCTCCTGTAACTACGGTATTATTAGGGGAGGCAGTGGCGAAGCGGTATTGTTGCTGAACTAGTAATCCAGAGACCCAGAGTCATGCTCCGCAGAGGATCCAGGTTTGAATCTCAATTTGAATTCAATAAAATAAATTGTGAATTAAAAGCCGAAAAAAGAACACGAAACCATGGTTGATTGTCGTGAAAACCCACCTGGTTCTCGAATTTCCTTCAGGGAAGGAAATCTGCCATCCTTACCTGGTCTGGCCCACATGTGACTCCGGATCCACAGCAATGCGGTTGACTCTTAAATACCCTCAGGGATGGGCAATAAATGCTGGCATTTCATAGATAGGGAATGCCTATGACAGGGATCAGTGGTGTGCCTCAGGGGTCGGTGCTGGGACCACAACTTTTCACAATATACATTAACGATCTGGAAGAAGGAACTGTACATCAAGCTACCCCATGATGGCTGGGGCATCCTGACTAAACACTTCAGCTTTCCTCTTCGCCCTCCCTTCCACCACCATAACCTGCAGCCTGGGAGAGGCAGAAATAGAGGAAAAATTGTAGGACTGTTAAGGGATCAAATACTCTGGGAAACAGACCATTGGACTCTCGCAGACCCATCAAATCTAGTCACATTTGCCATGTGACGTCAACCTCTCGAGAGGATGCAATCCCTGCTCAGGTTTCCTGTTCCCAACGAATGTAAACCCAACATGAGAGCCAGAATTACCTTCCATATAGTCAGCAGCAATGTAGCAACGCTCGTGGAGAATTTCTTCCATTCTGCTGAGTGTTATAGCCGGTAAATGTCCAGGATACTTCAGTTGTAGCAGGCGCTGCATATACGATGCTGCCTGGCTTCCACCCAGATTAATCCTTTTACCGTTATGAGCTTCCAGTCTAAATTTAATGAGGCAAACATTCATCAGCGCGAGCACAGAAAGAATTAAACCAGATAAAGATATATAATTGAAAGGGGGCGATGGCAGTCTTACAGATCCTCCAGCAGGTAAGAAACACTGTCTGATTTTGCCTTCTCTAGTCGAGAAGCAATGAGATCAATTGCAGCCATTACTCCTCCAGTGGAACAACTGCTTCAGAGGATTCATATAACTGACAATAGCAGGGATCTCTGGAATTCTTCTCATCTGGTGTCGGCTGCCTGGTGCTTTGCAGGGTTGAGTTAAGCCACAAGATATAGGAACAGAATTAGGCCATTCGGACCATTATGTCTGCTCCGCCAGGGTGGCATGTAGCGCAGTGGTTAACACTGAGACAGCAGCACTGAGGACCCGGGTTTGAATCCCGGCCCTGGGTCACTGTCCGTGTGGAGTTTGCACATTCTCCCCATGTCTGCGTGGGTTTCACCCTCACAACCCAAAGATGTGCTGGTTAGGTGGATTGGCCATGCTAAATTGACCCTAATCGGAAATCATCCCAATTTTTCACAACCCCAAAACATGTGCGTGTGATTCGCTGGTCCCCGCCCACACCTCTCACACTCATCTGCTACCCCTTGAAAGAACCCACTCATTCTCACCCGAGTCATCTGCACCCTGTGCACCACCTTAAACTGTATCAGGCTCATCCTTGCACAAAAGGAGGTCCTGTTTACTCTACGCAGTGCCTCACTCCATACTCCCCAATTGATCTCCCCTCCCAACTCCATTTCTCCTTCATCTTCACCACCCTTCGCCTCCCTGCTCGCCCAGCCACTTGTATATATTCTTCCCACCGCTTCCACATCTGGAAGCAGCAGTCGCTCCAGCAGGGTGTATCCCAGCAACCTAGGGAACCCCCTCCAGACCTTTCATGCAAAGTCCCTAACCTGTAGATACCTGAACTCACTACCCCTCGGCAGATCTACCCTCTCCCTTAGCTCCTCCAGACTGCCTTCCTCCAAATAGATACCTCACCTTGACCAGCCCCACTTACCTTCACCTCCTGTACACCCCCCACATCCCTTCCACCCTAAAATACCTCCTCAACTGATTTCATATCTTCACTGTGGACTGCACCACCGGGCTCCTTGAATACCTACCTGGAGCCATTGGCAACACTGCCGTCACCATATGCCTCAAACCCTTCAAAAGATTCCTCCTCCATCCTAACCCATTCTCCTTCCACCACCGCCGCACCTTGACCACATTCGCCGCCCAATAATAATGAAGCAGTTTCGGCAACGCCAATCCCCCTGCTGCCTCTGCAGCAGGGTCCTCCCCACCCTCATGAAGTCCAAAATGATCGTGTCCACTTTCCGAAAAAAGGCCTTTGGTATAAAGATCGGGAGAGCCTGAAAAGTAAACAAGAACCTCGGCAGAATATTCATTTTCACCACTTGGACCCTCCCCGCCAACATTAAGTGCAGTTTATCCCACCTCTGAAGATCCGCGCTGGCTAGGGCGGCATGTGGCGCAGTGGCTAGCACTGGGACTGCGGCGCTGAGGTCCCAGGTTCCAATCCCGGCTCTGGGTCACTGTCCATGTGGAGTTTGCACATTTTCCCCGTGTTTGCGTGGGTTTCGCCCCCCCAACCCAAAGATGTGCAGGTTGGGTGGATTGGACACGCTAAATTGCCCCTTAATTGGAAAAAGAAAAATAATTGGCTACTCTAAATTTTAAAAAAAAGATCCTCGCTGGCCTCCTCCACCAGGTTCGTTAAGTTCCACTGATGGAGCCTCATCCATTCCCTCGCTACCTTAATCACCAAATACCTAAACCACCAAATACCTAAACCTATCCCTAGCTACCGTAAATGGCATCCCCTCTAAATTAGCCCGCTGTCCCAGCTTATTCACCAGGAAAACCTCGCTTTTCCCTACATTCAGTTTGTACCCAGAGAACCCTCCAAACCTCCCCAACAGGCCCATAATCCTTCCCATGCTCCAGCCGATCCGAAACATACAGCAACAGGTCATCAGCATAGAGCAACACCTGATACTCTTTCTGTCCTCTCATAATCCCCTGCCACTCCGCCGACCTCCTAAGAGCCATCACCAAGGCTCTATGGCCAGTGTAAACAGCAATGGCGACAGAGGGCACCCCAGCCTCGTACCCCTGTGTAAGTCAAAGCTTCACAAACTCAAATTATTCGTCCTCACCCTCGCCCTCGGTGCCACATACAGCAACCGCTCCCATGCCACAAATCGAGGCCCAAACCCAAACCTTCCCAAAACCTCAAACAAGTCCCACCACTCCACCCGATAAAGTGTCTTCTCCGTGTCCATGGACACCACCACCTCCGATACCTGAGCTCCCGATGGATTCATCACCACATTCAACAGCCGTCTTATTACTCACGAGCTGCCTGCCCTTCACTAAGCCTGTTTGATCTTCTGCAACCACCCCCGGGACACAATCCTCCATCCTCTCTGTCAACAAATTAGCCAATACTTTCACATCCATGTTCAATAATGATATGGGCCTCTTTGACCCACATTCCACTGGATCCTTCCCCGTTTTCAGGATTAGTGTGATTACTGCCTGCTTCATCGTCTCCAGCAATTTCCCCTTCTCCAGTGCTTCATTAAATGCCCCCAAGAGATGTGGTGCCAAGTCCGTCGCAAATTCCTTATAAAATTCCGCTGGGTACCCATGCAGCCAGAAACCACCCCATGTCCCCCTCCTCTGCCCCCAGGTCCGCCTCGTAAAGTCCCTGGTAATACTCCCTAAATACCTCATTTATCTTCCCCAGCCCCAGTCCGTATCTTCAATGTTTTCCTGGACACGGCCTGCTTCCGCAGCTGGTGCACTAGCATGCGGCTCGACTTCTCTATACAACACCACCAAATTTTGTGTCATCTGCAAACTTTTTGTTTCTTTTTGATTATAGATTTAGAGTACCCAATTCAATTTTATTTCCATTTAAGGAGTAATTTAGCGTGGCCAATTCACCTACCCTGCACATCTTTGCGTTGTGGGGGTGAGACCCATACAGACATGGGGAGAATGTGCGAACTCCGCATGGGCGGTGACCGGGAGGCGGGATCGAACCCGGGTCCTCAGCGTTGTGAGGCAGCAGTGTTAACCATTGCGCCAACGTGCCGCCCCGTCTCATGTAAACTTACTTATCATACTTCCTACATTCACATCCAAATCATTAATGTACACTACAACCTACAGAGGCCCCAGCACAGATCCCTGCGTAACACAACTGGGCACAGGCATCCAGTCACATAAACAACCTTCAACCATTACCCTCTGCCTCCTACCACTAAGCTAGTTTTGGATCTAGTTTGCCAAATTGCCCTGGATTCCATGGGCTCTTACCTTCTTTATCAGCCTCCCATGCAAGACCTTGTCAAAAGCCTTACTAAAGTCCATGTAGACTCCATCAACCACACTACCCTCATCTACACACCTTGTGACAAAATTCAATCAGATTTGTAAGACATGATCATACTTTGACAAAACCATACTGCCTATCCTTGATTAATTATTGCCTCTCCAAGAAGGGATTCATTTTATCCCTCAGATTTTATTCCAAGACTACTTTCCCTCCCACTGAAGACTGACTCACTGGCCTGCAATTTCCTAGTTCGTCCCGACTTCCCTTCTTGAATAATGGCACCACATCAGTTGGCCTCTAGTCCTCTGGCATCTTGCCTGTGGCCAGAGAAGATTTGAACATTTTTGTCAGAGCCCCTGCAATCTCCTTCCTTGCCTCCCACAGCAACCTGGGACATATCACACCTGGCTCCGGGGATTTATCCTCTTTCTACCCGTTAAACGGTGAAGACCTCAAAAATCGTTCAAGTAAATCACAATGCACCGCCCTGATTTCTGTACCGACATAATCCTTCTCCTCAATTAACACAGATGCAAAGTGGTCTTTAAAACCTCATCTATCTCTTCAGATTCCACATGTCGGTCCCTAATGGGTCCCACTCTTTACCTTGGTCAAACTGGGGCCCTTAATATACTTAGAAAACGCCATTAGATTTTCCTTTATTTCACTCTCCTAAAGTTTTTTAAGTAATCCCCTGCATTTTCTATGTTCCTTCAGGACTTCCGCTGTTGTGAGCCCTTGGTATCTGCCATAAGCCTCCCTTTTTTACCTTATCTAACCATGGATATCCCTTGACGCCCAGGGTTCTCTAGACGTATTGCTCCCACCCTTTACTATGGGAGAACATGCTGGCCCTGTAGTCTATCCATTTCCTTTTTGAATGAATCTCACTGCTCTGATGTTGATTTTCCTACAAGTAGCTGACCCCAGTTAACTTTGGACAGATCCAGTCTTATTTTATTAAACTGCCCCCCCCCCCCCCCCCCCCCCCCCCGCCCCCCACACACAAATCAGAACCTTAATTTCCGGTCTATCCTTGTCCCTTTCCATAACTACCTTAAATTCGACTGAGTTATGGTCATTGTTCTCAAAATTTCCCCCACTGAAACTTCAGCCACTTGCCCAGCTTCAATCCCTAAAACCCTTGTAGGACGTTCGACATATTGGCATAAAAAGCTCTCCTGGATGCATTTTAAGAATTCCTCCCCCTCTATGCCTTTCACATTTTGGCTATCCCAGTTAATATTGGGAGGTTGAAATCCCCTATTATTACATGATTTTTCTTATAATTCTCAGAGATTTTCCTACATATCAGCCTATCTATTTCTCTCTGACTGGTTATGGACCTATAGTACACCCCCAGCAAAGTGATCACCCAGTTTGTTACTAAGTTCTACCCATATGGCTTCATTTGAGAAACGTATTGAGATATCATCCCCCAGTACTGCTGTTATATTCTCCCTAATCAATAATGCAATTCCTCCTCCTCTTTTACCTCCCTCTCAATCCTGCCTGAAGCATCTAGACCCTGGGACGTTCAGCTGACAGTCCTGTCCTTTCAACCAAGTTTCTGTGATTGCAAAGTCACAATTCCATGTGCTGATCAACATCTGAGATCATCAGTCTTGCCCGTCAGGTTCCTTGCATGGAAATAAATGCAGTTCAGCGTACCAGTTCTCCCATGTGCCCCATCATACTCCTGTCTGCTATGCAAGAAATGCAACTCTGGAGCATTTGAAATATTAACCACTCAAACTCTGAGTCAGCTGTCATCCGGTTCCCACATTTTTATTTTACATTTTGATCTATTGCTTTGCCTCATCTGCAGTAGTGCGCGGCTTGAGTGACCTCCGTGTTGCATCTTTTTAAAGCGTTTGTGAACAAGCTTAACCAACCTGCCGTGCAGCACTGGTAGAACGTGACAGCAGTGATATCCAGAGGAAACAATCAGCCCAGAGGAGGCTGATCTGTTATTGCGCCAGAAGCTGTAAAGATCGTCAATTCCATACGACACCTTGGGAACATGGTAGCACTCAAACAGGAGCTCGGACATTAACTGGCGTGAATACAGTGGATTACACGGTGCTTCTGTTAAAACTACTGGATGTTCTATGCAGAACTGTAATAGATACAAACAGTATCAATTAGTACAATCTTCTGAGCTTACAATAGCAGCCATCTGTAGTCGGAATCAAGTTAACTTGGAGCCATTATTCACGGAGTGGGTGTGGTGGGAAGCAGAACAAAGGACAACCTGGAACAGGAAACCGATGGCCCAAGTGGGGTGCAAAGACAATGGTGAGGGAAAACAGATCGCTGTAAGAATTGAAAATGAATAGACAAAATACAAATGGGGTGAAGGTGGAGGAGAATTCACAGTCTGAAGTTATTGAACTCAATGTTTTAAGTCTGGAAGTCTGTAACGTGCCTAATCGGAAGATGAGGTACTGTACCTCCAGTTTGCATTGGGCTTCACTGGAACATTGCAGCAGGCCAACGAATGGCCTGTGGACGTTAGAGCAGGACAGTGAGTTGAAATGACAAGTGGCAGGACAGCACAGCGACACAGTGGTTAGCACTGCTGCCTACGGCGCCGAGGACCCGGGTTTGAATCCCGGCTTTGGGTCACTGTGCGGAGTTTGCACATTCTCCCCGTGTCTGTGTGGGTTTCATCCCCACAACCCAAAGATGTACAGAGTTGGCCACGCTAAATTTCCCCTTAATTGGAAAAAAAATAATTGGGTACTCTAAATTTATATTAAAAAAAAGAAATGACAAGTGGCGGGAAGATCTGGGTCCTGCTTGCAGATGGATCAAAGATGTTCTGCAAAGAGCAGTCTGCGTTTAGTCTCTTCATAGTAGACCACATTGGGAGCACCAAATGCAATAGATCATTTTGACGGGGTTGCGCGTGAAGCACTGCCTCGTCTGATAAGTGTACTTAGGCCCTTGGATGGTGAGATGGGAGGAGGTAAAGGGGCAGGTTTTACACGTCCTGCAATTGCATGGGAAGGGGCCGTGGGAAGAGGGTGAGGTGTGGGGTGATGATGATAATCTTTATTAGTGTCGCAAGTAGGCTTACATTAACAGTGCAATGAAGTTCCTGTGAAAATCCCCTGGTTGCCACACTACAGTGCCTGCTCGGGTACGCCGAGGAGAATTCAGAATGTCCAAATCACCTAACAAGCACGTCTTTCGGAACTTGAAGGAGGAAACCCATGCAGACGCGGGGAGAACATGCAGACTCGGCACAGACAGTGACCCAAACTGTGAAAATGAAACAAGGGAACACCATCCAGGTTCTGGGAGGGAGGGGAAGGGGTGACAGCAGAGGTGCAGGAGTTGGGTCGGACACAGCTGAGAGCCCTGTTGGCCACATTTTGTTCAAATTCAAACCAGGCAGCTGGACACTGATTGGTCAAGTCATTGCCATGGGGGTTGACACTGATTGGTCAAGTCATTTCCATGGGGATTGACTGTCCCAATCTTAAGTATTACTGAAAAAGGCGCAATGCGTAACATGCTCTTTGTGCTAGAAGCTACATATATTCACACACAGGGCCCTGTCCTTTGCAGAAACAGCATGCCCTCACATTATGCCTTTTCCATTGAATAAACGATTGGGGGAACAATCATTCCAACAATACACAACGTATTCTTTCCTTTTTTTTTATAAATGTTTTTTATTGAGTTTTCATATTTTATATATGACAAATTACAAATTATTAGAGAGAGAAAAAAAAAGGAAAACACAAAAATTTAACATGAATATTTACAGGTAAGCATCTTCATAACAACAATTGTGGCCGCCCCCTTTAGCCAGCATACATATTTTACATTCCCCAATATGGCCGAGGCACGTGTTTATAGGCATTTATTTATAGTTTGGTTTTGGGCCTTGGCTTGCCATCAAACCCCCATACCGAGCCCGTAACCCCCCCCCCCCCCCCTCCCCCCGGCTACCTTCCCCCGATTCCCGTCCATTTTCCCCTGGTTCTTGGCCACCCGACTATTCTTCCTCATGTACGTTGGCCACAAACAGGTCCCGGAACAGTTGCATGAATGGCTCCCACGTTCTGTGGAAGCCGTCGTCCGACCCTCGGATGGCGAATTTGATTTTCTCCATTTGGAGAGATTCCGAGAGGTCGGACAGCCAGTCTGCAGCTCTGGGTGGTGCTGCTGACCGCCAGCCAAACAGGATTCTACGGCGGGCAATCAGGGAGGCAAAGGCAAGGGCGTCCGCCCTCCTCCCCAGGAATAGATCTGGCTGGTCTGAAACCCCGAAGACCGCCACTATCGGGCATGGCTCCACCCTCACCCCCACCACTTTGGACATAGCCTCGAAGAAGGCTGTCCAGTACTCCACAAGTCTGGGGCAAGACCAGAACATGTGGGCGTGGTTGGCCGGGCCTCTTTGGCACCGCTCACATCTGTCCTCCACCTCCGGGAAGAACCTACTCATACGGTTTCTCGTTAAGTGGGCTCTATGTACCACTTTTAGTTGCGTCAGGCTGAGCCTTGCGCACGTGGAGGTGGAGTTGACCCTATGCAGTGCTTCGCTCCAGAGTCCCCACCCTATCTCCATCCCCAGGTCGTCCTCCCATTTCCTTCTTGTTGCGTCCAGTACGGTGTCGTCCCTATCTACCAGTCGGTCATACATGTCACTACAGTTCCCTTTCTCTAGGATACTTGCGTCCAGTAGGTCTTCCAGTAGTGTCTGTCGTGGCGGTTGTGGGTACGTCCTTGTCTCCTTTCGTAGGAAGTTTTTGAGCTGCAGGTACCGTAGCTCGTTCCCCCCCAGCTAGCTGAAATTTCTCTGTCAGTTCGTCCAGTGTTGCGATCCTGTCGTCCGTGTATAGGTCCCTGACTGTCAGTGTCCCCCCGTCCTGCCTCCACCTTTTGAAGGTGGCGTCAGTCAGTGCTGGTTTGAACCTATGGTTGTTGCAGATGGGAGCCTTGTTCGACATTTTGGTCAGGCCAAATTGCTGCCGCAGTTGGTTCCAGGATTGGAGGGTGGCTGTCACCACTGGGCTGGTGGAGTGTTTTTTGGGTGGGGATGGGAGTGCTGCCGTGGCGAGGGCCCGGAGGGAGGTTCCCATGCAGGAAGACTCCTCCGCACGCACCCACTCGGCTTCTGGGTCCTGGATCCATCCCCTTACTCGCTCGGCTGTTGCCGCCCAGTGGTAGAATTGTAGATTCGGGAGGGCTAGCCCCCCCCTGGATTTTGTTTTTTGTATGACCTTCTTTGGGATCTTAGCATTTTTACCCCCCCATACGAACGCCATGATATGTTTGTCCAGCGCTTTGAAAAAGGCCTTGGGGATGTAGATCGGAATGGATCTAAACAGGAAGAGGAACCTGGGCAGTACGTTCATTTTGATCGTCTGGACTCTCCCCGCGAGGGAGAGCGGGAGTGTGTTCCATCTTTGCAGGTCCTTTTTTTTTAAAATTTTAGAGTACCCAATTAATTTCTTCCAATTAAGGGGCAATTTAGCGTGGCCAATCCACCTAGCCTGCACATCTTTGGGTTGTGGGGGCGAAACCCACGCAGATACGGGGAGAATGTGCAAACTCCACACGGACAGTGACCCGGAGCCGGGATCGAACCTGGGACCTCGGCGCCGTGAGGCAACAGGGCTAACCCACTGCGCCACCGTGCTGCCCTGCGGGTCCTTTTTAACTTCCTCCGTCAGGCTGGTGAGGTTCCATTTGTGGATCCCTTTCCAGTCATGGGCTATTTGGATCCCCAGGTAGCGGAATTTATTTTGGGCTTGTTTGAACGGCAGCCCCTTTAGTGCTGCCCCCCCCCCTTGCGGGTGTACTGGGAAGATCTCACTTTTGCTCATGTTGAGTTTGTAGCCCGAGAAGGCTCCAAACACTTTCAGGAGCGCGATGATTCCGTCCATGCTGCTTTGTGGGTCCGAGATATAGAGGAGCAGATCATCCACATAGAGTGAGACTCTGTGCTCTCTACCTCCCCTTCGGATCCCCCTCCAATTTTTTTGCTGCCCTGAGCGCGATTGCTAGCGGTTCGATTGCGAGTGCGAACAGCAGCGGGGACAGTGGGCATCCTTGTCTGGTGCCCCTGTGCAGCTGGAAGTATTGGGAGTTGGTATTGTTGGTCCGTACACTCGCCATGGGAGCGTTGTATAGGAGCTTTACCCAAGCGGTGAATCCTGTTCCAAGCCCGAACCGCTCCAGTACCTCTATGAGGTATTTCCATTCGACTCTGTCGAAGGCCTTTTCTGCGTCCAGGGAGACGATCACCTCTTGTGTTCTCTCCATGGAGGAGGTCATTATCACGTTCAGCAGGCGCCTGATGTTCGCGGTAAGCTGTCTACCTTTGACGAAGCCCGTCTGGTCCTCTGTGACCACCTCAGGTACACAGTCTTCTAGCCTTTTGGCTAGGATTTTGGCCAGTATTTTGGTGTCTGCGTACGTATTCTTTCCTTACACACAAGATGCACTTTAAACTTGTCATTATTTTGCAAACACATTCTGATCCATTCTGCCATGGTTCACCATTTCACAACACGGTGCCCCACATTGGGGCTTGCTCAGGACATGTCGGGACACAGTGCAATATATAAAGGAGTGGTTTCACATTTCAGGTCAAGCCACGACTTTACTATTCATGTTACACCATGTTGGAGGAGGGAAATAAACATGCCTCATCAAAGGGCATACCAAAGGCACCATGCAGGGAGGGCAAGCCCTCACCTCACCGTGCAGGGAGATAACAACCCCCCCCCCCCCCCCCACCGCACAGGGAGGGAACCGCCCCCCACCACCGCATAGGTAGATCAACCCCCCTCAACCCCAACTACACAGGGAGATCAACCACCCACCCCCCCCCACACACTACACAGGGAGATCAACCCCCCACCCCACGACACAGGGGGATCAACCCCCCCCTCCCACTACACAGGGAGATCAACCCCCCCCCAACTACACAGGGAGATCAACCCCCCCCCCCACTACACAGGGAGATCACCCCCCCCCCCCACTACACAGGGAGATCAACCCCCCCCCCCCCACTATATAGGGAGATCAACCCCCCTCCCCCCCACTATATAGGGAGATCAACCCCCCTCCCCCCCACTACACAGGGAGATCAACACCCCATCCCCTCACTACACAGGGAGATCAACCCCCCACCCCCTCACTACATAGGGAGATCAACCCCCCACCCCCTCACTACACAGGGAGATCAACCCCACACCCCCTCACTACACAGGGAGATCAACCCCCCACCCCCTCACTACACAGGGAGATCAACCCCCCCCCCCCCCCTCACTACACAGGGAGATCAACCCCCCACCCTCTCACTACACAGGGAGATCAACCCCCACCCTCTCACTACACAGGGAGATCAACTCCCCGCCCCCTCACTACGCAGGGAGATCAACCCACCCCCCCCACTACGCAGGGAGATCAACCCCCCCCCCCAACTACGCAGGGAGATCAACCCCCCCCCCCACTACACAGGGCGCTCAACCCCCCCCCCCCCACTACACAGGGAGATCAACCCCCGCCCCCCACTACACAGTGTGATCAACCCCCCACCCCCTCACTACACAGGGAGATCAACCCCCCACCCCCTCACTACACAGGGAGATCAACCCCCCCCACCCTCTCACTTCACAGGGAGATCAGCTCCCCGCCCCCTCACTGCGCAGGGAGATCAACCCCCCCCCCCACTTCGCAGGGAGATCAACCCCCCCCCCCCACTACACAGGCCGAACAACCCCCCCCCCCCCCCCACTACACAGGGAGATCAACCCCGCCCCCCACTACACAGTGAGATCAACCCCCCCACGCCACAGGGAGATCAACCCCCCTCCCCCACTACACAGGGAGATCAACCCCACCACCCCCCCACTACACAGGGAGATCAACCCCCCCCCAACTACACAGGGAGATCAACCCCCCCCCCACTACACAGGGAGATCAACCTCCCCCCCCCCCCTGCCACTACACAAGGAGATCAACATCCCCCCCCGCCACTAAACAAGGAGATCAACCCCCCGCACCCCCCCCCCCACTACACAAGGAGATCAACCCCCCCACTACACAGGGAGATCAACCCCCCCCCCCACTACACAGGGAGATCAAACCCCCTCCCCACTACACAGGGAGATCAACCCCCACCCCCACCCCCACTATACAGGGAGATCAACCCCCCACCCCCTCACTACACAGGGAGATCAACCCCCCACCCCCTCACTACACAGGGAGATCAACCCCCCACCCCCTCACTACACAGGGAGATCAACCCCCACCCTCTCACTACACAGGGAGATCAACTCCCCGCCCCCTCACTACGCAGGGAGATCAACCCCCCCCCCCACTACGCAGGGAGATCAACCCCCCCCCCCACTACACAGGGCGATCAAACCCCCCCCCCCACTACACAGGGAGATCAACCCCCGCCCCCCACTACACAGTGAGATCAACCCCCCCACTACACAGGGAGATCAACCCCCCCCCCCACAACACAGGGAGATCAACCCCACCACCCCCCCACTACACAGGGAGATCAACCCCCCCCCCCACTAAACAAGGAGATCAACCCCCCGCACCTCCCCCCCCCCCCCCCACTACACAAGGAGATCAACCCCCCCACTACACAGGGAGATCAACCCCCCCCCCCACTACACAGGGAGATCAACCCCCCCCCCCCCACTACACAGGGAGATCAACCCCCCCCCCACTACACAGGGAGATCAAACCCCCTCCCC